>NC_137585.1:79464846-79489846 GCF_963210335.1 Falco punctatus | reverse complement strand
TATTTCATTTGTGAGAGGCCTCATAAAATATTCCACAGTACCAACTGGTAGTTGGCCTTAGAGACTGCTTGGAGGTTTTTATACAGCTAGTCATACCACAACTCCTGGTTGTTGTGCAGTGGTTTCGTCTTATTAATGGCCTTCCACCACTGTTTCTTACATCAAAGGACGATGGGTCTAAGGAATGTGAATCCACCAGCAGCTACATTAGATATATGTTTAAAGTGTTTCCCATGCTGCAACCCAAGCAGATTTATTTAAAAGAGGTGTCAGCTTAAGAGAACACACACAGAATCACGGAGAATGAGGGTGGAAAACATCCCAAGAGGTTACAGAGTTCATCACTCTCTCCAGCCATGATAGACATTACCTAAAATTCCAACACTTTGGGACAAATTTACTAAAGGTGTCAGAAGAGGAATCCCAGCATTGTCAGCAGAGTTGTAGCTACTCCTTTTCAACCTAACGTGTTCTTTGTTTACAAGGCAGATACCTTTATAACCATGTATATGAGTTTCCAATACCCGTTCTCATGTAAAGCTCTTTGGAGTGGAATACTGACTGAGAAAAGTACATTTGAATCCTGAGTCCCCTGAAGCAGTGGAAAAGGTTTTTCGAAGTGCTGTAGGTGAAAGAAACAGCAGATGGAGATCTTCATGGAAAGAATATTAAAAAATATTGTAACTTCAGTATTTACTAAGAGGCCAACCAGTCCCACTTTTTGTTTAATGGTGAGACAAATGAAGATCTAAGAAAAAGTGCACAAAAAAAGAGGAAAACAAATGGGAACGTGATTTGGAATCCAGACAGACATCAAAGATCTCAAAGCTTAACTTAAGGCAAAAATGTAAAACTAAAAGATGCTGTATCAGAAGAAAGGTAGCTTGGGCTGCAGATATGCCATTACACACGTGTAACTTGTCCAGAGCCTCTCCAGGAAATCCTATAAGGCAGCTCCGTCTTCTAGAGGTGACAGCCTGAATTAATTACCCTTCTGAATGATTCCCATTTTACAGCTGGGAAAACTGCACCATAAGGCCTGGTTTTGATGTCATTGCCTACAAGTAGAAATGTGGGAGATCTACAGCAGTATCCATCACAGTATCCATTGCACAAGCTGTACAGGGAGAAACAGCATAGTATCATGCCCAAGAGAATGTAATTAAGATCAGAAAAACTGTCTTCCCTTTATGCAAGAGAGGTCTCTCATGGTTTGTGCTTCATCTGAAGTGAACAAGGAGTTACATTGGTTAAGAGAGGATTTGGCAAGCAGAGAAAATAGAAAAAAATAATCTAACCTCTCCCCACAGCAAAAATCACAAAAACAGATAAAATACTAGTCTACTCTCTCCCTCCTCTATCTCCAATGTATAAAGATTCAGCACTAGAAGTAGAAGAGGCCAAACTGCTGAATGAGGAATGAGGATAAAAAGCAAATAGAAAGTAGCTTCATGCACTGTGCTGGTAGTTTGAGTCCAGTAAGGTTTAGTTGTTGGCATGCAAATGGGAGGAAGGAAGCTAACAGTGACGATGGAGGATTTTTGCAGAGGAAACATGAATGAATACCCTGCTTCCAGGTTCCTGCTGCCACCCAGAAGAAAGACCCATGCCAAAGCCAGGAAAAGAGTTTAGACAGAGTCTTGTCTTTCCTCATACGTCAGGCACTAGCACGCAGAATCTGTGTGGAGCTCATCAGAACAAAAAAGACAGGGAAATGTAACCATAAATGTGCAAGCAACTAAAATACTAAGATAAATATTTTAAAACTGGAAATCAGCTTGATTCTGTGTTTAAATGTAAGAGTTTCTATGCCCTGCCTGACCCATCGCATCCTTCCCACTGGCCAGCAGAAGAGAGCAAGAAGGCAAAATGAGGGTGAAAGAATTACATGGAGAGAGTAGGATAACTGAAAGGGAGAACAAAGCTGGGGAATAACAACAGAGTAATAAGGAAACAGGAGACAAAGTTTCAGGGAGCGGTGAGTTTGAAAGAGAGGATTGAGAGGATTAAGAGTAAAAAAGAAGAAAATTCTAATGTCCTAGAAGGTAAGGAAGGAGAACAAAATAAAAAAATGAATTATAATTACATGACAATACAGGATTTTCCATATTGGATCGCACCATTAGTCCATCAAGTTGTGTATCCTGACTGTAGTAGTGGAATGAGGGATTAAAGAAAGATGAACAAAATAATAATGCATCCATCCAACCAAGTAAAGGAAAGAATGATTTTCCTGGCCCTGCAGTAATCAGTTTGCATCCCAAAGCACAAGACAGGGTTAGTATTAGGAAATATTATTAATGATCATAAAATTATATGGGGGTTTTCATTTGTTTTTAAATTAACCCAGTCATTTAACTTGGCTAGATGAGCTCCTGCATCAGTGAATCTCTTTGAGCTGACTGTCCTACTAGTTCCACGAAGTAGCCCTTCTCCTGAAAGTGTGATTGCAGAGAGATCAAGGGATCTGTATGTTATAGTAGGTATCACAACAGAAAAGGGTTTATGTCTATTTCCCTATCACTTCCTGCTCTGACAGTTCCAATTTTCTTTCTTAATAGGTCATCATCAGCTTAAATTTCCATTTTTAAAGATAATAACATCCTCATGCATTCTGCCTGGGTGTTTAGCTTTGGTTTGAGGCCTTCCTGATGATGAGCCCCAGCTTGGGATGGTGTTTTGTAGTTTTCCTTCTAAGGAAACTTCCATCTGCAGAAAAACACAAATAACTCAACGTGTTGATGTGACCTTTTCCAAAATGACTTATCTGCTGGTTCCTGGTGGAGGCTGGAGAATGAAGACAAAACTTGGGACCAAGTGTCCCTAGTCAAGAAGGAAAGCAAGTGGTTTGAAAGCTGCTTTTCTCCATGGTTTAGAAAAGAAAATACCCAGATTTTTCCACCTGGGAAGTATGGATATGAATTTGTTACTGAGCACAGGAAGGTTATAAATATATCCAGACTGGACAGAAGATTATGTGAGCTGCTCAAAATGGAAGATGAAAATGATGTTGCCAAGAGAGCAATTATCTTGCAGCCTGAGAATTCACAAAAGGTGTTACTAGGTAAGAGTATGGCAAACTATTATGTGTCCTTTTCTCTCCAAAACCACTAACTAGGATGATCTTCCGTATGCGCTGATTTCACATCCTTCCTCTGCTATTGGTCATTAAAGAAATGCTTTTTCAGGGATGCATGTACTTTTTTTTTAACAGTAACATATTGCATTACTACCTAATCAATTTTATCACACTCTATCTATATCACAGAGGCCAACACAGCTTCCTTCCTACCACAGCCTTTTTAGTGAGGCCATGAGAGATGAGAGTGCCAATGTCTTGTCTGCATTACCATACCAGTGCAAGTGCCCGAACAAATCCCATAAAGTGTGAACATAGTTTCTCCAACTGTCTGAAAATTAATGAATCACAACAAAATGCAAAATCAAAGCCAAAAGTAACCCTTTGCTTGATATTTGCACAGTGTCTCAAGCAAAACCAAAATAAAGCATATTTTGATTATTTTTATATATATATATATATTTAATCTGAAGTTTGAAGTGAGCACAGTATCATCAAATTCATTCATGCTGAGTTCTCTCCTCCCATTCTCTGGCTGTCCCCAGTTTGTTTCAGTACTTAGGGTTAGAGGAGCAAACTATGTGAGATAGATTGGATTCGGTTTTATGAAAAAGACACCTATTACCTTTACTCTCACTTTCTTGGCAGTGGAGGAGCAGTTTCATGTCACAGGCACGGTTTAGTAACTAAAAGATATACAGAGTGAGAAAGAAGGATAGTGTAAGAGATGGAGAAAGACAAGGAAAGAAAGTGAGGGGATTGCACTAAATGTCTCTATAATATTTTAGCAAAATATTCTGGTTTCTTAAGTGCTCTGTAGATTTGGTTTTATGAATGAAGAGAGAAAAAAAAAACACTTATTAATAGTAAAAAGAATAGTTTTGCCAGAAAACATAATTTCTACGTTCCCACTTTAAAGTCGGAGACTCTCCGAACAAACATTTGGTGAACTAGGCCTAATACTTTTTATTTTCCAGGCTCAAAACAGAAATGCCTTTTAAGATTTATGGTTTTGAGTGTCTTGTAAAGTGTAAATTACTTTTTCACTAATATCAAAATGACAGCCTCAGGAGCTTTTTTAAAAGATGGGACTACAGCAAATAATACACAAGCTTCCCAGGCTGTGCTGTCAGGAGGCCTTCATGCCATCTTACAACACCCTTGCTATTTCTGCCCTGACCCTCCTTCAAGCAGGAGCTGACAATCCTGTTAAATCATGTGGTAGGTTAGTGATGTGGGAAAATGTCAGCATGTGATTACAGTAAATCTCCCAACTGTTTCACTTTATGTGACCCATCCAGGATTCAAATTTAGAAGCATGATGTGGTGAAGATGGAGGAGAGATGTGCAGATTACACGTTCCTGGGTTAGCTTGACACGTGAAACAGGGGTTCACTCAAGGGATGTATGTCCCTTCTAGGTTTTCTAGTGGAAACAGAGGGGAAAGGGAAAAGAAACTTTAGTTTGTAGCAAGTACTTCAACGAAATCCACTGGATGAAGCTAGAATAACTAAGAGGAAATCTAGGCTGCCTCAGGTGCCTGTTTGATCAGCAGCTCCCATTTGAAGGGCAACTCCAGAAGCTGCTTCTGATATTGCTGAGGGTTGCCATCACCATCTCTTCCCCAAAAGCATTTCCACCTTGAAAATCCCGATTTCCTGATTTCATCTTAATTCCCATGGTGTATATAAGCAAATCAAACAAATATAGTTCAAGTTCTCTACTGGATTTCACTGAATTTTCTTTGTTAAAAGATTATTTCCTTAGAACACCTTTTCATTACATCATTAATGTGTCAGTTATGGATATATACTTAGTTAATGGCAAGAGCTATCCATGTTGCTGTGAAGACTTTCAGATATTGCTTAGTTTGAATTTCCACATATATTAATTTCAGTCGAGCCTTCTCAATCTGTCAAGCTGTGGAATCTGCAGAGCCCTAGAAGTCTGGAAGTATGTGGGGTGGGTCATGGAGGCAGACAGAATCATAGAATCACAGAATCATTTAGGCTGGAAAAGACCTTTGAAGTCATCACGTCCAACCATTAAGCCAGGATGGCCGAGTAAAGCTGGTCTCAGCTAGCAATGACTAAAGGCCAAAACAAAGATTTTGAGCCAACACAGAAGTAGCACGGTAAGCAGACTGGGAGCCTGGGTAGAATGGACAGACAGATGGACACAGCCAGAGCAGCTGTATAGGATGTGGGGACCCACCTTCCCTGTACAATGAAGCCTCTGTACAGTCAGCACAGATAGACTGAGGTGGAGGAATGAAAGGATCATCAGGATGGTGGTGAACACACTGATCACTGAGCAGCTCCTCAGAGAACAGCAATGTGTTTCTTGGTGGGACACAGGTGAAAGAAGCCTTTCCTTATCTCACCCACGCTAAGCTGTATTTGTGTTTGTGCTCTTTTGGCCTTTAGAGAATAAAAGGCGTCTCACATACTGTGCTACCTTCCTTTCCAATTTATGTGTATTTCAAATATTTTTTTAATTCAGTTGCAGGTCTGTTCAGGAAGTGAATAGTGTGTTTTGTTTTTAAATCTAGAAGCTACATGCTATAAAACATAAAATAAAATACAACACCACAGGGAGCCCAGCTGCCACATAGAAAGTTGATCTCTCTAAAACCCTCTGGCCTGAAAGAAAAAAATGAGTTTAGACATTTTTATGGGATTTCTCCAGCTAAAGCCCACCTTCAAATCCCACTTAACTTAGTATGTTTACATGTGTCAAATTTTCATTACATAATAAACAAAAACATGTGTACAAATGCGAAGAAAGTAAAATCAGATGGCTGGTGGACTGTAGGGAACTGTGATTATTAAATTCCCTGCTGATATCTTTCCAGAATGTCCTGTCCAGCTGCAGATTTTGGCAACCTATAGCCATTTCACCATCCTCAAACAGTTCTTTGTATTTGGCAAAATTACTTTTTCTTCTGCAACAACAAAGACTATATATTTTTTTTTAGAATTGGATAGCTGCAAAAGACATACCATTTCTAAATATCACTGGATTTCACTAAGATATTGTTAATTATCTGTAGCAATGTAGAAGACACTTATCCTTACTGATCTTCCCACTTACAGTAGTATCAAATTAATCAGTATCATAATTATACTGATTCCTTTTCCACATATTATTACTGGAAATGGTCACAAGCATGCAAGACACTTCTGTGAGACTAGATGTGTGGATATGACAAAAGCCTCACCAGCCCCAGAGGATGAAGAACACTCAAATGGCCAAGTGATGCACAAAAATGATACCCAGCTCCTGGCATACAAAAACACAACCAGCAGCTGAAGCTTCTTAACTGGGACAACAGGGCGGGGGGGGGGCGGGGCTAGGGACCCAAGAGGGAGATAAGGGCTTTGGGTAGCAGTCTGGTGTAGGAAGAATTGACCTCATCCTCCAGCTGAGAAAGCTGGTTCTGCACCGGCAGGGTACCAAGAGGTAAAGGAGTGACAAGACTAGGCTTAAAACATCTCAGGCATCAATCATTTCTGTTAATGTAGGTCACTGGATAATGTCTTGTCCAACAGGTGTGAAAGCAGCAAATCTTACAAGCCTAAAAATCACCCAGTCAGTACAGATACTATAGAAACAGAGAAATGAAGCTGCTATCAGACTGTCTTACCACAAAGGCCATTGTGGTAGGGACCTTTTCTGAAATAGGGAATTTCAGCATCTCTGTATTTTTGAGAACTTGGTACAAACAATGGGGAAGGTTAACAGCACTGAAGAAATTCCGTGGCTCACAACATCTTCCATCGGATCTCATATTCAGTAACAGGTAAATTGCTGCTGTGCAGTATGCTTGGTTTGCAGCTAAATGCAGAGATTCAGGTAAGACGAGTTATTTGTGAAGTGCTTTAACCATTTCTAAGACTGGAAATACTGGGAGATT
Organism: Falco punctatus; assembly: GCF_963210335.1. Lineage (NCBI taxonomy): Eukaryota > Metazoa > Chordata > Aves > Falconiformes > Falconidae > Falco > Falco punctatus. The sequence goes on along the minus strand of NC_137585.1, from coordinate 79,482,851 downwards.
CATTTGCCTTTATCCTATGAAATGGTGACCAGAGGCTTTGCTCACATGGTTGCCCTTCAGTCAGGAAAACTTAGTGTTTATTCCCAGTTCTGACCAGATCTTGTCCTCTGGGAAATTTCAAAGGCAGTAAGAATTCAAAATTAAATTTTCCATAATATCTACAACAAGCACTGTCCATCTCTGAGGGTGCCTGTTTGCAATAGGTTGACACAAACACACAGCAACAGCAATGATTTATGTCAAGCTTACAGTAACAGGGTAAAACTTTCCTTGCAATACTTCTTTCCCCTGTCTAAAACCACCGATATGCTGCCAAAATTATCCCAGTACCCAGTGTATGAGATTTTGATGAGCAGACTGTGATAAGGTAAAAGTCAGAGAGTTGGCTAAAAAAGGAAATGTTCTAGAACTCTTTGATCATCTCATCAAGACTCTGGGTAAAGGATAGCTGGTGGAGCTGCGTTAACAGGACTGTCAAAATATCTATGACAAAACCGTCCTCAAAAGGATATTAACAAAACCAAGCAGTCATTGGTAAAATTGACAACTCTGTCACGGATTAGAAACCAAAAGGCAGAAAACAGAGAAAAAATGTATCAAATTTCAGCATCACAGAAAGTTACTGTTTAAGTATCTCAAGTTCCCTGATTGGGCAAATGATGCTGACAGTCTCAGCAGCGGTATAAAAAAAGGGTTGAATATTATTAGTATAATCAAACAGCAGCTATCATTTTATCACTCCAGATAAATGCCCTGCATTTAGATAAACATGCACATATTTTTTATTCATGTTTACATGTAGGGTAGGATAGACCCCACTTGCTAGCCTCTGCCTGCAGCAATAACTAAGCCATTTCATTTGCATGTAGAGATTTAATTTAGGGTTTGTAAACAAAACTGTAAATTAGAAAGACTGAAAAACACACTGCTATATCTACTGAATGTCCTCAGGGCCTTAAGAAAAAGACATGATTTCCACAAATCATTTTTAAAGAATCTTGTTTTCCTGGAACAAAATAGCACTGTGCACGATTTTACTATACTTAAGGAAAACCCTAAAGCTCTTGTTGCAAGTCCTTCTCGCATAAGGGAAAGGACCTTATAGTCCTTATAGTTCTTACAGGGTTTGATCCTATATGCAGCCAAATGCAGTGGGTTGTAAAGGTGCTCAGTACCAGGCAGGAGCAGGCCTCTAACCCTTTCATTGCTAATAATTACATTCCCTTCAGGACTAGGCTACATCCATAAATTTTTCCAGCAAGAAAACCTAGCAGCCACTCAGGGAGAAACTATAGGACAATTGCAAGGGCCTCAACAGCTTTGAGGCAGCGAGAGTCCTTCACAAAACCAACTGTTCAGGAGCAAATCCCATCACCTCTCCACCTCCCCCTCATCACTGCCTTACACACACTAGCAGCAATCAATTGGCCCCCAGCTGGCAGGCACGTTATTTTTTCTATTTAACAACCTCCAGGGTGGTCTCTTTCACTAATCCCCCAGGCCGTACAACAGAGCTGGAACTGAAGTAGCTTCTGCAGTCAGCTGTTGGGAGGTACATAAAATGGAGCAGCAATGCCTGTTGGCAACGAGGCATTCCTTTAAGTATTTCCTTCATAGACCCCTCCCAAGCACACCTTTACAGTTCTTACATGTTATGCGTTTGTTGCTTAATCCTTCTAAGATTAGAATGATATCTAAAGGACGGGTCAGGGCACTGAATATAACCTTTAACTGTAACATGTCTTTACTATTAGGCTCACAAGCGTGTTTAACAGTTGTTTAAAAACTTGCTGCTGAGGATTCTTCCAGGTTAGGATGCCCTACGATGCCCGTTCCCTGTGGTCCAGCTGAAGTGCTGCCCAAGATGTCCAAAGCAAGTTTAATATTTCAGCACTACAGCAAAAGGAAAAAAAAAAAAAAAAGGTTTTGAAGATACAGAGAAGTGTTCCTTTTTGTGATTTCATTCATCTCTAGTTCTACTGAGAACTTCTGATTGTTGTTGCTAAATACCATATATGCACAGTATGTATTTCTAACACTTTTCCTTGCGTGTATATTTATGGGAATTTGTTCCCATGTTATTCTTAGATACCAGGATAGTTTATAACTTCTGTAATGTTAGGGTGTGCTATCTATCCTCCACTGAGTCACAGACAACAAGCCCTGAGCTTGAAAATCTGCTTCTCTAGCTCAAGCCTTAGGGAAGGAAAGCAAGGAGAAAGGCAACAAAATATTATTTTAACTTTGGAAGTTTCTGGTACAAATCAAAGCGGAACATGAAGACAAAAAGCAACATAACGAGTTTTAAATTAACCAGTTTGAAATGTCCCAATATGCTGTAAGAAATGTAAGTCCATGAACGCATCCAGTGAGCCCTGCTGTGTGGTGCTGCCTCCATGTGTGGAAGCAGGTTATCAGTACGCGCTCCACATGGGCTGATTTCCTTTGCTGCTCAAATACTGCTGCTACTACTATTTATATAAATACTACACACAGAGTAAATTCTGCGTGACCACTGCTTCTCATACCTGAATCAATTCATGCAGTTGCAGAGATGGCACATCCCAAGATAGCAGTTTACATGTTGCTGAATATGAGGGCTGATGGAAGACACTGCAAGCCAGAGAGTTACTTGGGTGCTGTTAACCACTTTGATGGTCTGCGGCCACTTCTCCTAGGCATTTGGTGTGATGGCTTCAGTGTGAGCTACATATATGTGACATGTCAAACTTCTACATATTCTTGTGAAGTAAAATAAAACTTTACAGATTGGTAAGTGTCCATTCTCTTTCTTCTCTCAATTAATTTGTAACTCCTAGTTTGTGTCTTCTGCTCTCCTTGTGCTTTTTGCTTTTGACTTCTTCACACACACACACCCGCCCCCGTTTTTTTGTTTTGTTTTGTTTTTTTGTTTTGTTTTTTTTGTCTCAAGATTGTTCTTTTTCTCTTCCTGGGAACTTCTTCTGGTACTCAACTCTTTAGGAAGATGAGAAGGAGGTCTTCAATACTAACCCAAAAGAGAAAACATTGTGATCCTCAGAAGAAGGGTTGCTCTTGTGTCCAGGAACTGCAGGAGCTCACCAGCATGCTCCCTTCTACATGCAAATGAGAGATGTGTTTCCCGCAGACAGGGAAACCTTCTTTACCTCCTCGGAGCTGGCAAGGCTGGAGTCAGCTCAGTGCCCACAGGGGGGTCCCCTTTGGCAGTAACGCCACGCATACCTTCTTCGCCACGCATACCTTCTTCGTCCCACGTAACTGCTGTCTTTATGGGACTTCAGCAAAGGCACAGGACTGACCTTTAAATCCTGGATATCTTCACCAGGCCAGTTTTTCACCGAGTAACTTCAGAACTACCTGACATTAGCATCCAGTAGGTTCAGTGGTAGGTCAGAGACACACCATCCCCAAGCAGAACTCCCACTGATCCTCCACCCTCAGATCTGAAAACAGTGGGCTACATTCTCAGGTGGGTAAGCCAACATAGAGCGGTTACTTTACAGCATTTTATACACGCTGTGGTCCTGGCCCATTTTTTCAGCTTTATGCCCTAATCACTTGTGTAAGCAGTGTCAGAATTTGGTCCTAGAAATAAATAATATCTTTTGAAAATAGATTGCTGAAAGATGAGGTAGAAATGTTTGAGGTTGGTAAACCTTACAAAAGGATTTAAGTTGGCTAAGCTGATTGGAAGGAAAACCAGTTAAAATCCTGATAGTAATGTAACATCAATGCATAAAACAGAGCGCTCCTAAAATAAAATTAAAATAGGTCAGAAGTTTTCAAATTAATACTTTCATTCAGTCTGTCTGCTGGAATAGGTTTTGTGAAATCACTCATCATTTTAATGCCTTTAATTCATCCCCTTTAAGAACCAAATATTACATAAATTATTATCAAAGTTTTCTTGTACCATTTATCTTATTTTTAACAACTTAAGAACTATTACCAAACATATACACCACACACATTAAAATGTGCAGAGACCACAGAACATTTAGATTCATACTAATGAGATAATCCACCTGCCTATTTCACTGCACAACAGCTGCACAGATTTAAAAGGGTTCAATTAAACTTTATTCAGTGCATAGATAATTGATCCAATGTGGAGAATGATGTCACTGGTAGGTTAAAAAATATATTTTACCTTTTAAAATAAAATTGCTCCATTAGAAAAACTGGAAATATAAACCTGACACATAAATCATTCTGGAAACTTTGTTTTATAGAGCAACAAAAAGAAGGAAAATGAAATAAAATCACAGCAGATACAACACGCAGATGCCCATTATTTCATTTCCTCTCCAAAAGGGGCAATAGAAATCTAAATGAGACATTGCTGTGTCTCTCCTTCCATATGTGAAGTTCAATTAGACTTTGGTATTTCACTGTATTTGTTTTTATCTTTTCTGACAGCTTCTATTTTCTTAAAGGTTTTGTCTCCCTACCCTCCACAGCAGCGAAACACCACTGTTTTCCTATTTTAATTGCTAACTTTAGATGGCACCAAACTTGTGTAAGATCCTTTTTTAATAAATGCAGAGGAATTAATCTTTAAAGATCTGTCCTGCCTACCATCTGCCTGGGGCACTGTAATGGTTGCTCTGGGAGCCGTGGGTGGACCAGAAGGACATACTTGGGCCTCTGCTCCAGGCTACTGAAGATGAAAGCACAACTTATTGCCAAATACGTATCTCTCCATGTTTATGTCATGGACTGCAAAATACGTTACTTAATTTTTTGATACAACATAGTGTTATTTCCGACATTGCTAGTGGTAGTCACTAATCTATTCCATGTCAAGATGATACAAACATTATTAGAGAGAAAGCAGGACAAAAGATGACAATTATCTATCCACTGAACCATTAACAAAGTTCCCATCCTTATAACATTTTGGTGGCTATCCAGAGTTGGCATTGAAATAATAATTTTACTCTGAGACTGTCAAAGTGATTTACTTAAAAAGGGGCTTCTACAGAGGGAAACTGAGGAAAAGGTGATTTAACCCACATACACCATCAATAATGGGTTTCTCCATCACAAAGGAAACTTTGAACACCTTTCTTCTCGCTCACTAGCATGTAGTGTGTGATGGAGTTGCCTTCTCCTTGCTTTGTTTTGGGCCCTGTATCCTTCTGAGCATGTGAGAGCTGAGCTGGAGATGCAGCTGTTGAATACACTTATCCCACCTGAGGTGTTTTCCAGCAAAGCCAGATGTCTGCAGTTCCCACCTCTGCCAGAGGCAGAAAGTTCTGCATTGCTACTACTGCACCCCAAAGTGATGCGGACTTTGGACCTGGTTTCTTGAGTCACTTGCCCAATATATCTCAGGCAATCAAGGCTGGAAACAAATTTAATCAAACGGGACTAATCACTGTATCATGATATTCTTTAATTGTTATGGTACAATATGTATCTCTGCTTTCCCCTGTGCCTGTAAAACTTACTATTGGTCTGACTCTAAAGAAGTGAACCAGCATTTAGAAAAGGAGTCCTACAAAATGTGGTATTTGCCTTACAACTCTGTGGAGCTGTGTTAGACCAGATTCTGACACGTGAAATAGGGTAAGCAGTAGTGTCAACTGCATGCCTACACCACGTACAGGGGTGGAGGTACATATAGAGTAAATCACACTCCATAGACTTTAAGTAGAACTCACTGAGATTCCTTGTCTTAGCTATGATTTTGGATTGCTCCTTCACAAAAATTAGTGTAATTAAAGTTACTATAGATATATTTCAGACAGACAGATATACACACATATTAATATACATACACATAGTACAGTTCATTATTCTTGACTGTGAGGGCTTATGACTATTGACACTGTCAATTTTTATCTCATTACTCATCACTGCTTACTCTGAGTGCTAATAGTATATTTCCACAGAGTTTGTGTGTGCTGCAGTGTAAATTCTGACATTGCTAGTGTCAGTCACTAATCTACCTCATTCAATTCATGTCAAGATGATACATCACAATGCTCAACAACTGTCATCCCTGCTTTAAATAGATCTACATTTTTCTCAACTTTACAATTAAATATACATATATATATGTATCTTCGGTTCTGCATCAAGTTCTGCTTTTACAATATGACCACGAAAGTCGACCTAAATATTCTGCAAAGCAATTACTAGGTAGAATGTTTTTTTTGTTGGTTTGGCTTAGTTTAGTTTTTACAAAACACTTCAGAAAACTGAAAAAAACCTGAAAAAAATCCAGGCACGTTTAAATTTGTTTATAGGTCCATATTTTTTCCCCCCAAACATAAAAACCTTATTTTCTCTCACTCTGTCATGCTTACTAACACTGGTTCGTGGCCTTTCTAAATTGATGTTTAAAAAAAGATTGGTTTACAAATGCTTACAAATATCACAAGTTAACTAGAGTGTTTAAATTAACTAACACCACTATGGTTTTGAGTATAATTTTAAAGGAATATCTAAGTTTGGCATCATTCTCCCTTTTCTGGAGTTACTCCGTGTCACCATTTCTGTGCTTTAGTTATTTTTTTTCCCTATAGAAAGCCCAAACGACGTTTGTACTTTCTTCTGATTCACAAATATTACTATATATTTTGTTGCAGAGCACCTAATGCTGTACTCTATTCTTCCTTTGCCTAAGTTTGTTATTCCATTTGACTTTTCTGTGCTTTCACATACACTTGCTTCTTTCTCTTCCCCTGATCTGGCTAGTGGTGGTACACAGTGCTGTCTGGGCAGGTGGGTGCATGTCATTGTTTTAGCTGATGTAAATAGGATGCTCTGCTGCTGTACCTGGGCTTCTGCAGCCGGAGCAGGCTGAGCGCTCCTCTGATGGCAAGAACTGGGGACTGGGGTCATGTAAGGACGGTCCTCGTGTCTCTCTGCCTGTCTGCATCAGCCCAGCTGTAAACTGGCTCATGTTTGGATCAACAAGGAAGAAGAACCAGCAGAGGGTCTGTTGGGCTCTCCTTCGTACTGACAGGTGCTAAGGACCGTCGAAAAGGGAAAGACCATAGAGGAGGCTCGCAAGAATAGATAAGGTACTGAACCTATAAAAGTGAAATAACGTGGTTGTTACATACATATATATTTCAGGTGAACCCGAGTTCCAGTCAAACTATCTGCACAAAAAATATTCTCAAAAAAAGTGTACTGAGGCTTTTTATTCTTTGCGATTCTAAAAGGCAAATTGATGTAATACAAAAAGCCTGGGAAAATATATTTTTTAACAATTTTTTTGAACTGTGCAAATGTGATGAAATACCTTTTCTCTTTTTCTTTTTAATTTTTCCCATTCACATTCAGCTGGGGTTTAGTCCTCAGCAGGACTAGAACCTTGAATGTTTTAAATAAATGATATTTTGAAATAGAGAAGCTATAAATAATGGACAATTTAGTGCTGCAGCTGCACAACGTAACTACTATCTCTCATTTTTAACAGCAAAAGAAGTTGCATTGATCTGGACACAAACAGACTTAAGCACATGAAAATCTGTGGTGCACATGAAATGGATATGGTTGAATCTATTCCAATTATTTCATTGATTATGTGCATTTTTTTCTCCAATGTATGAACTTACACATGTATGAGAACTTCAAAGAAATACATTCAGTGCCTAGCAGGATTTTAAAAATAATCTAACCTTTGAAAATCCCATTGGGAGGCTATCTACATTTTTAAATGCCTAAATATCCTTTAAAACTTAGTCCTCTGCAACCGTAATTTTGTTCTCGTATAAGAATGTGCAACGTGGTCTTTGAATCTTCCTCCAAATTTGTGTGGCTTTCTGACATTACATGCTTAATAAAGTAAACATAAGGGGAAAGCAAAGACCAGTTTTGTTTTCATACTGATTTATAGAATGCGTTAAAACATGCATGTTATCTGTGCAAAGGAAGCGCAGAAAAGGTGATGTGCTGGTCCTTCTTTGCTCATTTCACATAAGTGAAAAGACATAATGATAAGAAAGAGCAATGGCGCCTTAGTCCATTGATCTAAGAAGTAAATGCTTATTTACAATGGGCTAAGCAATATCACAGATGGAGTTTTAGGGACAGTAGCAATTCTGTTCTACTTAGCATAAGAAATAAGTTTTTTTATATTAATGGAATAATTAAATCCACTAGATCACTAAAAATAGACTGGTTTTACATGCTGTAACTCAGAACTGGATTTAACCCATAAAGCTAATTTAATTTTATGGATGAGCATACACAACACACAAATAATAATCAGGAAATCAAGAAGTCATATTTCCCATGGCAAACATAACTCATCTAGATTGCAGAGATGTAGATTATGTGAACGATTAAAATGTAGCAGTAATAGGAAATACTACCTATGTACATAGAGGTCAAATTTTAATTCCTGTGGGAACCATAACTTTGAATTTTCTGACATTATGTATTCAAATTTTCAGACATAATGTTGATTTTCATGTTGAACATAATTTAGTTTTTGGAATCACATGTGCCATCCCCTTACTACTCAGTTCACCTTTCAGTAAAGTGTGCTTTTGAAGATAGCTCTAGCATAGCTCTGATTGAGCTGCTGCCTAGGAGTTATACGCACACCACTTGATACCTAAAAATCTGGTCTGCTTTGAGTTAGGACTAGATCATCACTACTTGTTCCTCTCGTGAGCCAACAAACCTAATGACAGTGTTATGGATTCAGGAAAGGTTTCAGATGCAAACGTGGTAGGCTGCACCGCTAAGACATACATATATCCTTTATTTAGGATGACAAAAAACTTAAACATATCTTTCAGTACTGTCTCATACAAACACGGTACATCACTAGCCTGGACACCAAGTTATTTAAAGCTATTATTTAGTACCATAATAGGTAGCAATTTAAATACAAGGCAAAATCATTACATTGTCTTGTTTACTACTGATGTTAATGTCAAGCTGACGTGTAATGCTCCAAAAAAGGCAGCCTATGATTTGTTATCATTAAACTGTCAGTTCTGTCATGTGTTAGGCATAGATTCATACTATACTTCTTTCAGCGTATCACTTTATTTTCTATCAGTCAAAAACTGAAGTGTTTTAATTGTGTGTCTGCTATTTTTCTATTAACTGTTTCGTGCATTTTTTCTCTGGCCTTTTAATTGCAGTTTAATAGTGGTCATTAACACATTAAGGGGTGTTAGAAGAACATTTGAAGTCCTCTTGACTTCTACCAAAGTTGACACTTCAATGCTAGAGTAATTTCAGCTATTCATTTATTTAATAGTGACCTATGCAAATGTGGAACCATGTCATTTTACAAATTGACTGTAATAATTAACTAGAAAGGCAGAGTAAAATGAAACAGGTTATAATTAGAATAAAACTGCTACAGTATTACGTCAGCTAGAATAAAATAATCTCAAATGATTAAATTGGTTTCAATTATTAAGAATCAGTTTAATGTACCCACTGTTCTGATTTTTTACATTTCTCTTTTTTGTGTGCATTAGATGTCACCTCATACAATTTATGCATTTTATTCATCTTGGTAAAACAGGCATTACAAAAGTTTAATTAAGTAGTAAAAGACTTCATATTATTCCGTTGAATTCTAAATTAGTTGCAGAAAGAAATGATAGCGCATAGTACATACCATTCATACACATTTCAATTAGATGCATCTATTGTTAGCTAATATTTCTCTACTCCAGTGTATAGATAGAAGTACTGATATAGAGGAATATGTAGGTATACACACAGAAATAATGGTGCTGGCTCCTACAGCATGTTTTTAACTTACATGAATATAATTTTCAACTATATTACTTAGATCTTTACCTTCAGGTCACTGCTCATATGGAACTTTAAAATTACATTTTCCTTAAAACTTTCACCTTGCTTATTCAGTTGTTCATTTTGCAGATCATGCATATAAATAGGTGTACGTATATGTATGCTTGTAGGTACACATGAGCCTACATGAGACAGACAAATTTGATAATAGGCAGCATATACAAAGCCATATGATGAAGATGAAAACAGAACGTTATTTTGATCCCACTTTTTGACATAGTGGTATATTGGCAAGTCAGTTTTCTTTGGCTCTACTTGCTATCTGCTTGCCATTTGTAAACTCAGCTTGCAGCATGCCGTAAATAAGTGTTATACAAATGCACAGTGGGGTGACCAGCTTCTGCTTTAGAACTGTTCCATTTAAGATGCATTGAGTTTCTCCTTTCTACTTCTACAGTTTAAAATTATTGTTAATTACAATTAAATCTTTTTTATTTGAACAAATTGTACTGTATTGCTTGCTGGACTAGTCAAGTACCTTCAAGAATTATGCCTCTGGTCTTTCACATTTTAGTTCAGTGCATAGAAGCTTCTTTGTTTATTTCCAGATGATGGCTCTGGAAAGGAAAATACCCTTAACAAATTCTCAAACAAGAGTAAATGATGTCTCAACAGCCAACACATATCAACTCCAATACTTTTTGTGCCTTCTTTTGTCCACATGAGCAGACCCCAGGAGAGCCAGGCTAAGCTGTTCATGCAAAGGCTGGAGAAAAAGTGTGTCCAGTGAAGTAAATGTATGGAAATGATGGAAATGTGGCTATGGTATTTCAGTGTCTTTACCAAAAAAGAGAGAATTTGTCAGTGTTTGAGCTCCATCTTTACCCCCACATAAAATCACTAGTGACATTCTAGTAATGAATAAAGTGTGGGCACTTGCCAGTGCAGGCAGTTCATACATGTGAATATGTTGTTATAATTTTGGTGTCACAAAGCCATAGTCTGTACTTCTTGCTTCCCTCTTATTCTCATTTGCTGTGAATTCTGTGTGGATCCTTCAGAAAATCCCTGTTCTGCAGTGAGGCTGCAATCTCTGATGCTAAGATTTGTAACTATCTATCAAACTGTAGGATCATTAGCTAAAGTTACTATTTTAAAATATATTTCTCTTTGCTCCTCTGAGGTATGGAATTCCAGCAGGGGCAGTTGTGTCAGTAACTGAGTGCTTGTGTGCTGTATTCATCATGGTTTTGACAGGACTTTTACAGTCTCCCTTAAGCAGTGGTAAACAGTGTTATGTGAAATATGTCAGTGATCTCAGGAGCATTTTTTGTGCAAGCGTCTCTATCAGTAGAAATGCAATGACAGATTATTTTTTTTTAAGCATTCAAATGTGTAAAACAACCGGTGGTCATGAGACGCTATCATCAGTAGAACACTTTTTGGAAGAAAGAAACCTTACTTGTAAGCTTTGAATTGGTTTCAGCATAACAAGCTTGAAGGAACCAAACACTATTAGCAATGCATACCTCCCGCAGATTTGGGTACCAAATTGAATGTGCCTCATGGCATCTAAAGATCAGTGGAAGTCCTGAAGCTCGAGGCAGTTAGCCCCTCCCCAGCTTCCCAGGAGGTTCAGGGAACCTGGGAACCTTTGACCACAGGCCACCAAACAAGCTATTGAAAATCCCAGAGGCTTCCATACTTCTCATGAGGCTAGATGCTGGCACGAGTGAGTTTTCCAGCCTGTGAAGGAGCTTTCCGACCTGCCTGTTGTACCCTTACCTTTCTTAGAGGTCCTATGAACTTGCTAAGACCACTTCACATTCCAAATGGAACTAGACTTCTTTTTATTGCATTGTAATTAATGTTGTGCAGTTGTAATAAAATATTTATTATTAACTACATTTTCCAAAGGTAATTAAATTTTTTCTGTGGAACAAAGACAATCAGTAGATCACAATTAACTGTCTTTCTTTAAAAAAAAAAAAATAGTATGGCAGATTATGGTAACTCAGTACAAATAACCCATTCCTGTACGTCTTATAGCTGTTACATACGGATAATTTACACAAATAGTTACTTTATCCCGGAGTGATTGCTTTGCAGATCTTGCTGGAATTTTGCTTTTGGAGCCCTTCCTACCACATTTCGGCAAACACCAAATAGGCCAAAGATGGCATAAGTAGGAATTTGAAAAATGCGTCCTAACTTCTCAAAGAAATACAGGAAAAGTTATACTGATGTGTGTAAACTATGCAATAATGTACATAGAAATTTACAAGAAAATAGTTTGAAGAGAATTTGGCACTCTTTGAATAAAAAGAACAGAGAAGACTTGACTGTCGCGTGACTGATGCGCAGCAGGGATGTCCAATGACTCTAGCAGGGAGCTGACAGGCAGAGTGAGTGGGTGACATTGCTGTTGAGCCTTTGGAAAATCGTAAGTTTTCTTTCAGTCTCCAGTCTACAATATACCTGCAACCCACTCCTCACCCAAAAAGAAGCACGAAGCAGGCATTGTGTCAGTCTGTCAGGGAAGATTCATCTCACATGACTTTAGTAAACTAAGTTTGGCATATGATTTAAACTTGTCTAAGTTCCCTTTATAATCACAGATGAATATATGTTGGAAGGGACCTCTGGAGGTCCTCTCCTGCTGTTCAATGTTAGTGGAGAATAAAAGGCAGCTACTCTGAGCCATAACAGCTATCTTAGCTTTTAAACAACTACAGAACTTTGTAAATTATTAATGGGATTTAGTTTAGATAACCTAGCCTCTTCTAAATGACTTAGTTTTAGTTTAACTCTACTATTTCCAACATTCAGCCATAGTGTGGAGTAAAAGGAGCCTACCTATGCTGTTAGCTACACTGAAACGTACCCAGTTCCTGATTTATCATTTCCGTGGCAGAAGGAAGAAGAATGTAAAATTAGTCACATATGTTGGCTCAGCAAATGTGTGTCCCATCATCTAGAACACCTTGGCTGAATAAGGCTGCATATGCCGAAGGGAAAGAAATCAAAATAAAGCTCTTTGAGACCAGTTTCTTCCTTTTCTTACTCTAATTAGTCTGAGAGAGAGAAAGTGGGACAAAGAGGTAGCCTATGTAATCCTCCAGCCAGAAGAAAAGAAGCAACAAAACAAGGATCCTGTTAAACAATATTGCTGCTGCAGCTCACCCTTCAGAGTGCTGGCAATCTTCAGCTCACTCCACATGGGTCCACAACTTTCACCCTGACAGAACACCATCAGCCGTTACATCATCTCCTTTTCCCTCAAAGCTTTCCTGCTTTTCCCTCTAGAAAAGTGCCCTCTTTGTGACGTAACCATCTCATCAAACAAAATTGACCCCTCTACTCAAAAAAGTTCTTATTTTATTTAAGCGTATCAGCAAGAACGAGGATGGAAGAAACATGAAAACAAGAAATGTGAAAGAGAACAACCTAGAAACCTTCTTTATTCCACGATGACTCAAACAACTCTTCCTCTAACTTGAGTGTCAGAAATTATTCAATCCTGCTTTGCTTTATCATTTTTTTTTTTCTTTCAGAATCTCTAGGGAGATCTTCCAACTTTTTGTATCTGGCAACCATCGTTTTGAATTCTTTGAGCAAGCTACCTTCATTGATCCATCATACTTACATGCCTTTTCATACTTTTTCATACTCTTTCATGGACAACAATAAAGCTAAAAAATCCCCAAACTAGTCTTCCTTTTTCAAAAATCCTATTATACCCATCTTTAACAGTTACAATGTCTTCCTTATAACAGAGTGACCAAGTTCAACAGCACTGCTTGCTAGACTAAATGGTAGACTGCAGGAGTTGTGGAGAGCTCCCAACTGGGTTATAAGCTGAGGTCTCTACAAACTGAAGAAAGCACACTGGGCATGAGACAGGACCACCTTCCCTTTTCTCCATTTTGCTTGATCTTGTAGTGAGGTAATAGTTGTGCACCTGCAAAAAGCAAGTTGCTGTTGAATGAAAAGGTTCTTCTAAACATGACTTGAAGTGGGTGAGCTTGTATGAGCAGTGCTTAGATTTATAAGACAATTGTGGCATGACAGGAGTTCATGGCATTTATAAGGATGGAAGAATTGGGTTTTCTTCTGGCAAACTTTACCCTCCTTGTGGTTCTTTTTTTTCCCCATAAGAGCTTGCCCATTATGTAAAACAATTTGTCTTCAGAAACAGCAATAACATCAGTGACAGGTAGCATCATAGATCATCCCTCTAGTATAAGTTTGGTTGATGAAGTGAAAAAAGTTGTTTGTAGCTACAGTACTGATTGTGGCTGCTAGCTTTTTTCCTTTTGTAATTCCCATTTCTCAACTTAATACGAGATTGATACTAAGCTTTGTCACTGACAGCTTGCCTATTTCAGTGAGATCCACACAAAGAAAATGTGTGAAAAACTGAAATGAGATGGTTCTGTTTGTAGATCATTGTAAGGCAGGAAAATAAAATATGTGCTGAATGTGACTAGGCAGAACTTTAGAAACAAGAATCCTATTATTTCTTTCCTTTTTGCTAAAGGCATATTTGACTTTGCTGTCAATAGCACTTGCAACAGTGAAATAGAAAGGAAATGTGTACCCAAATTGCTAAACTTTGACTACTGGCTCAAAATGTAGGTGGACTTTGGGATATTAATATATTTTTTCTGGCAATGTGTATACAACAGAACCGGTTATCACAGTCGTGATGAATGACAGAAATATTCCAAATTTAAACTTATTTCCAGATTTTACAGCTATTTTTAGCAGAGGTTAAATCCCAGCTATGAATGTGAGCATCCACAGGCTCAGTCTGGTATCCAATATGACTCCAGATGTGCCCATCTCTCTTTATGATCTTCTTCTGTATTTCTGTCTTCCAGTCTCCTTGATTCTTTTTCTTGATTTGCACATAGTATTAGTCTGCCATTTAACTTTAATTTTTTAAGCTAACTAGAAAGAAAGGGCTGAACAAATATTGGAAACATTTTCTTTGAGTATCCATTTGAATTAAACAGCCAGGTAACATTTGACCATGTTTGTGACCCTTTCATGTTTGCTTTTCATGAATTTTCAAGTGTTTGATCTCTGTTAGGGAATGGATTAGCAAAAAGCAAATTTGTAATTCAAATGCTGGAAACTCCACCAGCACCATTTTAAAATTGTATATTCAGATATTGTATTTGAAATTTAAAATTCACATTGATTTGATTAATGAAGTGAGTTGCAGCCAGATCATGTGCCTCTGAATGCCTGTTATTTCACCTGGGGAGGAAAGTGATAAAGTCTTTTCGACAGTCTTTCTACCTAAACTTAATCCTGGGGATTTTTCAATCCTGTTTGTGTCCTGGTGTGATTTAGCACAGCCTCCAGGTTGTTCTAACTTCTATCAGTTGTGAAAACTGCCACCAACACTGCTACCGTGCAGGGGTGGTAAGCAGACCAAACTAAACAGACTGGCATCTGGGAAAAGAAACTCATGTCAGTGAAGAAGGAGATGTATGTCTTAATTATTCGTAATTTTGGGCTGGGGTATACCAGCAATATATTTATTGATTCTAGTAATTCTTACCTAATTAACAAATGTACAGTCAGGAACATAAAAAAGTGACATTTTAAGACTAAATTACTCATTACAAATTATTCACTGAGTTCCAATAGCATAGATAGATGAGACCGCCTGTTCCCTTTCATCTTTGTTGTCTTGCCAACTGTGTGTTGTCACTTGACAGAACATAAAGGATGCGCAAAAAACACCTACCTAGTGAAACACAAACACTACAGTCATACTGTTTTCTGTATACATGACTGTTCAGGCAGTAAAACATGTGATATGGATGAACCTCAAAACATTTCTGAAGCTGAGAAGTCTCATAAAATCTTGGCTTGTTTAAGACTGGGTTTTCATGCATCTCCTTTTGCCACCCATTCTGCCCCTGGGGCAATCAGTTAGCTGATATCCATGGGGAAAATGGTCTTTCTTACTATGCACAACTTCGCGTTAAAACTTCAAAGCTGTTTAAAATACACGAAGAGAAGTTCTAATTTATCCTTTTTTCTTTCAACACTGGCAAAACCTCTCGATCTCCACATTCTTCTATCAAATTCACTGCTCTTCCCCTCTTTCCCTCTTCTGCTCCATCGGTGAGCAGGGAGCTCGTGGTTTGGCATATGCCATTCTTTTTAACTAAGTTTCTGTCCAGTGATACAAGAAAAGGATGGATTAAGACTTTTAAAAATTATTTAGAGCCATTTTAAAAAGTGGATATGAATGTGTTAATACAGAAAGTTTTTCTTTTCTTCAACAGAGTTCCATAAACTACTTGTGTTTGTTTATTACTGTGAAACCATTCCTCAGATTCAGGCAGTTACAAGATTGTTGGCTCAAGCAGGTTGAGTTGATCCAAGATTTTCCTGTTAAAAGCTTAGATAAGCTTGAATCAGCAAATACTGTCCATCATCTTAACACATGGACACAAAGGGAGAAGTTTTAACAAGCACTGGCTGAAGTGGGAAAAGCTAAATGTAATAGATTATCCAGCTGAAAAAACAGACTGGAAATTTACTTTAGAAAACTCACCTTACAGAGTTTCGCCTAATAAACCACATACATATGCTGTACTAAATCTCATTTGATTTCAAAGAATCATCACAGAGACCTATTTTACTCCTATTACTGATAAAAATTTGGTCCTGCACTAAAACGGTATATACACTAATTATGAACATTGTTTCTTCTGTTTTCCTGGGCTTATCTTTGAACATTGTTTCTTCTGTTTTCCTGGGCTTACCTTTTTATTCTGAAAGGCTTCAAAAGCAGAGTAGGTGAACTATTTGGGACAAAATCTGAGCAAACTTGAAAGTGAACCAAACCCCAGAAGATTTCTCCTTGAACTGTGAAAGGATACAGTTAATATTTTTTCCCAAACTTTTTTTTTTCTTTCTCTTTTGTTTTTTTTTTTTTTTTTTAATGTTTTCACACACCTCTGAAATTGTAGGTTGTATTTGGCACTGAAAGTGGGACCATGGAAAACAATGGAAAAGCCTGTTCCTAGAGAATTTCCAGACCAGCTTTGTAGGCTCAGAGAGATGGACAGCTTGAATATGTATCTGACTGCAAGCAGGTTATCTGACCTAAACCAGCCCTTCCCTTATTCGGCTATCAGAAGCTCAGCATCAAAGTAATCTCTACTTTCCCATACAATGACAACTTCCAGAATAGTTCTGAACGCATAGGATTGTCGTGCTGAGAGATTATTCCTAGAAAGATGACACATGAGGGGTTATATCATTTCACCATTCAATTCACATTTCTGCTCTGCCCCTGACGGTGACACAGGTCTCTCTCTCTCTCAAACATACATATGTATTGAAAAACACGTACTTTTAGAATCAGACATATCGTTAGAAATGAATTAGTGACAGTAATGCCTACCTTCCATATTCTAATAATATATAGAGACAAATGTTATAAATACCATACTCTTGCAGTATGCTGCACGAACTTAGACATTTGGAGTACATATAGATGTATAGAAGATATCTATTGTGCAGCAGTGATACACCTAAGTGTGCTTGATTCATCTTAAATACTTCAGGTCTAAGGGGTTTTCTGCTGTATCCCAAATCTTTTTTTTTAAAACTTCCCCCAGCTTTAAAGCAAAACCCTATGTTTATTTTCTGTATTCAGTACTCCCAAATCAGTCTGACAATCTATTTAATTTTAAATGAACAAAATAGTATATTCCAATGAAACCGAGCCTTCCTTTCTTTGGATTATTTACTGTTTAAAGAGCAACTAAATGCATTTCACAGGAAGTGTTTCCCTTCATGATGTCTTAACCGGTGTACAGCTCAGATACACAGCTCAGAGCTCTCTGCGGGCTGCAGGCCACTGCTGCTTCAGTCAGGTCAGAATCGTACACTTACCAGTTAGTGGGTTTTCAGGCCTTGACATATCTTAGAAAAGACAGCCCCTTTGTAGTAGCTGTCCCTAGAGAAAGGTTGGAAAGGGTGTTGAGCTTGCTGCACATAAAGTAATATTTAGGACTGGAAAAAAAAAAAAAAAAAACCAACAAAAAAAACCCCAAAAACTCTATTGTGAAGGAGCTTGCAGAGTTGTACTGCTGTGCCGGGGAGCTTTTGTGAAAGAGCAGAGCTGGATGAAAGGCCAGAATTAATCTGTCCAATATTGATTTTACAAAGATGACAACAATGACTCCTGTTTTCTCTGTGTGTGAGTGTATGCGTGTGTGCGTGCC
>NC_137585.1:79424846-79459846 GCF_963210335.1 Falco punctatus | reverse complement strand
TATTCAAATTTTTACACTGCATCCAAGATATTCAAATGCAGAGGGGCATCTCCACATGGGTGCAGATATCCATTCTTTTGGGTCTCAGCAGAGGAAAAGGACATATATGGCCTTGCAGGTATGAAAGCACCAGCTTTCAGCGATGTTGAAAGTCAGGCTGTCCTATTCAGACATTTAAATATGGACTTGTGTGCCTGAAATTAGAAAGCCACTGTGGAAATACTAGTTACATGACTATGAAAGCACGCGTCCTCTGAAAACAGATTCTTAATGCTCACATTTGTTCATATTGGTGTGGGATTATGTTTGCAATGAAGTCTGGAGATTTAGAAAAAAAAATAATATTTTGTGTTTGTTTGTTTACCTTTTAAAAATATATTTAAGCATCCCTGAATATCAAACATTGGAATTTCTTAGTGTAATGCATATTTCTAACAAAGAATGGGAATGGGGAATAGATACAGTTTATTTGTAAATTAAATAAATATGTTTCCTCCATGCCTTTGAGAGCTAACTGATTTATCAGTTAATAAAATAATCATACACCACAGCCTTGTGCTTCCAATTTATTTTAAAAAGAAATAACATTGCATTTTTGACATATATGAATACAAATGTAACACTAGAGGAAACTTTGTGAGTAGCCCTGTATATATATCACCAGCCCTGCATGAATTACCTTACTTGCTTTTTCTCTGCTATTTATGGGGTAGATTCTGCATAAACACTTATTTCTTCAACAATTCCTAACGTATGTGAATGACCCTATAAACCTCAGTGTGACTACTGATGACGAAGACGACTATTTGTCTCAGTAAAGAATGTAGAAAGTGCATTTAGCAGAGGTAAAAATAAGAGTTACATTCAAGAATTTAGTTTTAAATCTGCAACTAGACTCACTAGCATTTAGACCTAACACCATAAGCTAAACTTAAAAGGAAATACATTTATTAAAAAAGCTGTGGCTGAATCAGCTATTTTTGTTGACTAAAAATACTGATACAGATTTCGGCTCTGAAGAATCTGGACAAATACAGTTTGTGCTAGACAGAAGTGTTAGCATGCATCTCTCAGAAGGGGAAGGCCTATGTCTTTTAGCAGATTTCTTTTTATTTTATTTGAATTCTCTGTAAGTTTTGTGGCCAGCAAACCATACTGTAAAAAAACACACACAGGAGTGTTGCAAGTAGAGGTAAGGAGCGGATGGCAGAGCTGGAGTGCCACATGGCAATTCAGCCCAGCAACGGCTGCGAGAATGCAATGAGCATGGATCTGAAATCCTTTTGTGGAGATGGGGCTCATTCCTTCAGCCCGTATATGAATAACTGACTTCAGTGTGTCTGCTTGCGTCAGTAAGGAGTACTCCCCTGAGCACAGTGTGCCATTTCAGACCCTCGTTTTTTGTGTTTGATGCAAAGCTGGGCTTTTTAGCATTCCCATCCCCACCCCTCCTGCCTCCTGCTCTAATCATCTTCTCCTTTTTTGGACATATGCCTCTCCCCCTCTGCTCTCTAAATTCCCTCTGCTCCCTCCTGTATATTAGCCTCAGCCCTACTTTGTTATTTTTGTTGCTTGCTTCGTCCTCCCTCCATCACTACTCTAGACACTTCTCTCCCCTTTGCTAGTCTGTTGGGTTCCTTGGGGACCCTTCACACTCCCCTACAACTGAGCAGCTTCTCGTTTCCTATGCTATTTTAAAAACTCTAGGCTATATTCTCTTCTCTTGAGAGAAATTTAAAAAAAAATAAAATAAAATGAAAAGCCACAAAACAAAACAAAAAAACTCTTCTCAAGAACTCCGCTAGTTTAAACTCAGAGACTTCCAGCCAAATTATTTTTTCAAAGGGACAGAGGAGATTGAGACCTGCGAGGATGCCAGGGCACGACACCCACTGAAGTTCATGGAGCTGCAGGCAATCGCTAGAAGTCCTTGGGCTCCACTGATCAATCCCTTCTGCGAAGCAGGAAAACCTGCTCTCCCCTGCCAGCAGCACAGCCCTCTGAAAATCAGTGCAGGTGCTGGTGCAGCGTTCCCCCTCTGACGGTCAAACCGAGCTGAACTCGATGGGAGTCTCTCGATTGACTTCAGTAGATATTCGGAGGATCAGGCCTCCAGGGGAGACGCATGCAGGTGCGAGGTGGAAGCTTTTGCTTTCTCATGTATATCTGTGGAATAAGTTATCAGGGATTCATGACACATAACACTGTTATTTCTCAGAATACATTCTGACAGTATTTTCTGCTAAAGCATGCGGTTTTTCAATATGAATTAGTCCATTCTCCTTTAGAGGAAGACAAACTTGTAGCGGGTGTCCCTTCTGAAATTTGAGGACTTCTCTGCCCATCCTACTCTATATTTCTTTGGAGTACCAAGCCAGACTTTCTGCTGAAAGCCTCCAACTGAGACTACTTAAGCTGTCAATTGCACCGGTGTAAATCTGGAGTTAACCCCACTACAGTGCTCACAGAGGTTACCCAAGGACAGGTCCTTCCCTCATCAATTCATGTGCTGAGCAGCACTTGGGGACCACCAATGCAAGAGAGCACAGGCACAGGCTCATACCGGCTAAATACTGAGGTCAAGGAGAAATGCCTAAGGCAAAGGACAATAAATAAACAAAAAAAGTGAAAGAAAGAGAGTAAGGCATTAGACCAGAGAGTGGATAAAAGAAGGAGTCAGGCACCAGGGAGTAACAATGGATTTGTCGTCCTGGTGCACCCCCGAGGAACAGGGTGCAGAGGGGACAACAGAGAGTAGGCAGGACAGAACACGCTCACAGCACCCCGTAAAACATTTCAGCAAAATAGCTCAGTTGTGTTTAAACCTGGAATTTAATGAATTTATTTTTTTTTCCAAATTCCATCTTAGTGAGTGATATTCTGTAGTGTAAGAATATGTTGTCGTATTTGAGCTTTTAATTTTTTTAAAAATACCTATTTTATAATCGCACTACGGCATTTTGGACTGAGTGGTTGCACTGATTAATCCACACCTCAGATGTTCTGGAAGCATGAGGTGAAATGCACCCGAGGTGTGCATTAATCAGCCCTACCATACAGTCCTGTCTTGCCACTTAATTAAATTCCAAACCAAATAGTTTTGGGGAGAAGGTTAGGAGGGACCACTTTTTAAAGTGGATTTTGCATGAGCTGTCCACAGCGTGTGGAAAAAAAATACAAGATATATTTAGAACAATATTTTAATTTGCCATACTTTACTAGATTAGATGGAAAGAATGTAATGTTTAAAAAAGGAAAATGTGATTAAGAAGCTTAAGTGCACAGTATATTACATGAAAATTCTGATCATAAAGAAAGGTAATATCTACTCAAAATTATAATTTCTGTACTTTTGAAATCATCTCAGCAAGAATTATCTACCCATATCAAATTGTAGCACTTGTCAAAATCAACTGTAAAGCATCTCAAGTGCTCTTCTGAATCAACAAAACAGATGTATAGCGATGTGAGGTTGCACTGAAATGGAAATAAAAGTGAACTAGATGCCAGTCATTGCCCTTAATCTCTTGAACCCAGCACTTAACACAGAGGATACCACAGGTCTTTGGGACACTGTTTAGAAGGGGAAGAAATCAAGGCTTGAATCTTAATAACACTCTATAAAATTATTTTCTTTTTGCTTTAGTAGAATCTGATATACTCAAAGATCACCTCGCCTTGTTCATAAACATGAGGTGATGTTTGAAACAGCATCCTATTTCAGCTTTAGACAGGCAGAAAATCTGAAATATGTGAAACATAAAAAGGTGTTTAAATTTTTAAAATAGCAATTAAATATGCTTAGTGGCTCGAAAGTCACCATCCCCCTCCTTTCTGTAAAAATGTGAAATTATGTTTATGGGATAACACCTGCAGCAGAATGAATACAATGTATATAGCTTTAGTTAAGATTACTATATTGCTGATTTTTATTAGGGACTTAATAGACGAAAAATGCCTACAAGCATTGGCCATTAGAAAAGAACTGCTTTAACCCCCTAGCCTGGGACATGTGTTTGGAAGTGAGGTCCTCTGCAAATTTTGTATTTCCCTGTCCTCCCTGAAAACATGATGAAAATGCTTTGTGATGACAGTGCCTTCCAGGAGCGTGATGCACAAAGGGAGACCGAGAGGGAGCACAGACCACAAAATGAATGATCATTTCCTTCACCTGTCCTGTGAACTGGTTAAGCCTCTGAATCACAGGTGGAGATATGTTCGTAGGCTGGTGAGGTGCCATGGAATCATGCCATGTATCAAAACTTGACTTGCTTCCCTGTTTTCAATTACAGTTAGACTTGAAGAATTTTTAGTAACCGATACAATGCTGAAAATTACTGACTTCTCTGCTACATATAATGAAGCCATCGTAGCATAAGCTATACATAAAGTAGCCTATTTTCATCAGCAGCATTACAGGACAGACATGGACTGATGGATGTGGAGCCTTTCTGATCCCGTTCTGAGAGAAGGTCCAGATGGACAGAAACGTTTCTCCAGGACAGACCAAGGAGCCCAAGCCCCAGTCTGGATGCCTGAGGACTAGACTCACAGCACCACACTCCTGTGGCTCAGTGCAGACAAAGCTGCCATCCTTACAAGTCCTTGATCTGGTTTTGCTGCCAAGGCTCAGAGGCAAAAATGCTCATTTGTCCAGCCGAAGACAGCAACCAGCTATAAATATTTTATCCTAATCTAAATGTATTTTGGCAAAGCTATTTCAGCCCTTTCTGGATTTCATCTGTCAATGACTCCTATATAGGATTTGCCCCCTTGTCTACCGCATGTAGACAACAGTAGGCTATCAGTTCTAGCTTTTATGAAGGACACAAAGAAGGTTTGAGACCTTTTGAATTTAGCACATGACAATTTGTGAAGCAGCCAAGCAACACTTCTGCAGGTTATGTGCTGCAGACTGATTTGATTCATGCAAGAGAGGAGACAGACTCAGAGTGGGATCTACTTTTAATTTAGTTATGAGCACTGTCCCTGATTTTTTGATACAAGCTGATAAACCAAAAGGGCAAGTCCGAAGGAAAAACAAAGGAACTGAGCACAAGGTCTCAAGTCCTAGTTTCCAACTGTGTCAGAAATTCACTGTACAACCTCAGGTAAGTCAGGTAACTTCTGTGTCCAGTGTTATCTTGACATTGTAAAGATTAAGTACACTGAGGATTTCTCCAAACTTTCCAAATGTGGAAGTGATTTTGCTAGATGCCAGAGGTCAACAGGTTATTATAAAAAAAAAAAATAACAGAGAAAAGAAGAAAATTAAGGCCTGGACAACATAAATATACAGACATGAACAGATACCTGTTCAGCTCAGCATAAAACCCAGCCCAAGCAGGCAGGAACGGTAGCAGTTGAGAAGTTATGCTGAAACAGAAGCAGGACAAAACATTTCTTCTCACACCAAGGTTCAGAGTGCACACAGTCATAGACCCCCACACAGAGGCATGGGCTATCTGAATGGTGCTCCTATCCTTCTTCTGCTCTGCCTTCCAGTAGACAATGAGATGGATGGAGAACTGGCTGGACAGCAGAGCTCAGAGAGTTACGACCAGCAGCACAGAGCCCAGCTGGAGGCCTGCAGCCAGCGGTGTGCCCCAGGGGTCAGAAATGGGTCCAGTCCCATTTAACTAATTCATCAATGACCTGGATGAGGGGACAGAGGCATGCTTAGCAAGTCTGCTGATGATACAGAACCGGGAGGAGTGGCTGATCCCCCAGGAGGCCGCACTGCCATTCAGTGAGAGCTGGGCAGGCTGGAGAGTTGGGCAGGGAGGAACCTAATGGAGTTCAACAAAGGCAAGCGTAGGGTCCTGCACCTGGGGAGGGACAACCTCATGTACCGGTATGGCCGGGGGCTGATTTGCTGGAAGGAAGCTCTGTGGAGGAGGAATTGGGAGTTCTGGGGGACAGCACGTTGCCCATGAGCCAGCAGTGTGCCTTGGTGGCCAAGAAGGCCAGTGGGATCCTGGGGTGCATGAGGAGAAGCGTGGTCAGCAGGTGGAGGGAGGTTGTCCTTCCCCTCTACTCTGCCCTCATGAGGCCATACCGGGAGCACTGTGTCCAGTTCTGAGCTCCCCCGTTCAAGAGAGACAGAGAACTACTGGAGAGGGTCCTGGAGAAGGCTATGAAGATGATGAGAGGACTAGAACATCCCTCTTATGAGGAAAGGCTGAAAGCGCTGGGCCTGTTTAGCTTGGAGAAAAGAAGACTGAGCGGGGATCTTATCAATGCGTATAAATACCTCAAGGGCGAGTGTCAAGAGGACTGGGCCAGGATCTTTTCAGTGGTGCCCAGCAACAAGACAAGGAGCAACAGGTACAATCTGCAACACAAGACGTTTCACCTGAATATGAGGAAAAACTTCCTTACTTTGAGGGTGACAGAGCACTGGAAGAGGCTGCCCAGAGAGGCTGTGGAGTCTCCTTCTCTGGAGATACACAGAACTGGCCTGGACATGATACTGTGCAACCTGCTGTAGGTGAAGCTGCTTTAGCAGGGGGTTGAACTAGACGATATCCAGAGGTCACTTCCAACCCAAACCATTCTGTTATTCTGTGATGCCATTCTTTCACCAGCAGCACTGCAGCAGTAATAGCCAAGACACAAAGCCTGACCTTCTTTCCTCTATTCTCCTTGAGAGTACAAGCTTTGACATTTTGGGGTTTTTTGTGTTTTCGTTTGTTTGCTTGGTTAGTTTTTTTGTTGGTTTTGGTTTTGTTTCGGGGGTGTTTTTTTAAAGACATTCTGGTTTTATTTGGCACAAAAGTAAAAAATTGAATTGTTGTTGCTGTTTTCTCACCTTCTAGGAAGCACTGAGTACACACCAGCACAATGCTTCCTGTCAGTACTTAAAAACCCCAAAAGAAATATTTCGAGAGAGCTACATGACTTTTACAGGCCACAGACCCAAGTGTCCCAGGGGCAGCTGCAAGCACCCCAGCATGCCCAGTCCACCCAGTGCTGATGAAGTTTCACTGGGTGGATGGCCCAGCTGGTGGAGATCACTTTACAGCAGGACTCAAAGCAGAGCATGGTGCACAGAACATTTGCATCCTTGTTCGCAGGAAGGGCCACTTCTCCTCTCTCTCCGAAGTCCAGGGGATGTCCCACGATAGTGGCAGAGGCTTGCCCTGATCCATATATAGTGCATAGCTGCACCACAGCACCAGTAGCTCACCCTTCTGTGCCAGGCCGTGTACACGGAGAGATGGAAATGTGCCTCCAGCTTTCTCTTCTTGCCTGTGGAGGTGGCAGCAAGTCCCAGCAGGTCACCAGCTTATGTTCAGGCTGTGGAGGAGTTGTTCATTTTTACAGTGGACTATTTTACAAAGACTTCCATAGTGAATATTAATTCCACTAACTCCATAAGCTTTTGAGTCCCTTTTCAGCACGTTTTTTTATTTGGGCTGACATTCAGAATTCCTTCCCTGCACTGTATATGATGACACTTTGGTAAATGTATTATTCTTTTCACCTGGCCATGTTTCCTTTCCAAACCAAATGCATAACAGAAATCATTTCAGCTTTCTAGATTATTGCCTGACAAAACTGCGGTGGCTGTGAAAGGCAAATTGACATTACAGCTGCTCTCTGTTTTGGATTTCTTGGTTTGTTTTTTTGGTTTGGTTTTATTTATTATTATTATTATTTGGTTTGGATGCTTTCTGAAATGCTGAGCAAACCTGCATTATCTGTTACACCACAGTACATATATTGTTGTTCCCAAAGGTTTACTTATAACGTTCACAGCACCATTTATTCTTTTTTCCTTTCCCCCCATTGTCATTTCTGTACAGATTTAATACAACAGAAACATGGCTTCCACTGGGAGCTACAGGTAGAGCAGTTCCAAAGTTCTCTATAATTGGTGTCTGCCATGGCTGCTCACAGTAAGTTATGTAAATCACAGCAAGGACCCACAACCCCTAAAGGCATGAATATTTTTTTCATTCAATGCAGAGGATAACTACAGAATCTTAGTAATAGTCCCCTCCACATCAGGGATCTCCTTACCAGGCAAAGTCAAGGTCTAGAAACTCGCCATGTCAATTCTGCAATTTAAATCCTACTGTTAAAGATGGTTTGGTAGGTATTATAGTAAGTCAAGGCATTGTAGGCTATATTAATTTTTAGGTTGTGTTTTCCCTTCATAGCCCTTGCAAATCCACCCGCTTCTGTTTACATACACTGTAGTAATTCCAGCAAACCACAGATTTGAATATTTATTTCTTCTTTTCTGTTAGAACTGTTCAATTTAAAATGAAATGATGGGCTGTCAGGGTTTCATTCTGAAAAATGGAGGAATAATTCAATTGATTTTCTAGTGATATATTTTAGTTAAAATCATGCCTTGCAAGTATCAAATGTGAGATTACTATTAAATCTGTTTCCCTTAAAATAGTGCTGCAAGTGTGAGAATTTTTAGCTTAAATTCAGCAAGTCAACTTCTGTCTTCTTATCACTTTTTATTGTTCCCACAGATCTTGAATTTATGGGTCATATACACCAGTTTATGTACTGTCTATTAGGTAACTGAATGGATCCTTAAAATATAGTAATTGTCTACTTCTATTATCAAGAGAAGATTTCCTGAAATAAAATCCTTGTTCACATTTCCACCTTGATTAGAAAACATCCTGATGCCTTTTGGCAAAGCAGAAGAAAAAAAAAAAAGGAAAAAAAGGAAAGAGGATAAATATTTATAAAATCCAGTAAAATCTGATTCTTCTGCTGCAGTCACCAGCAAGAATTCTGACAAAGAAAAATCTTCTTTGGGCTTGACTTTGCATACAGCCCCCCCAGACCAAATCTCAATTTAATCTAATAACTTTTTTTTCCCCTCCACCCCTTTTCATCTACTTAGGAAAGCTAAGCTCAGAATCTGTATCTGGCTTTCACTGAGCACCTGCTTTTCTTTAATTTTTTTTTTAATTTATATTTTATTTTTTAAAATATAGAGTAAATGCATATTATACACACACAATATAGTATTACACGCACACACATTCACTTTCAGGAACACACACGGGCTCCTCAAGGAAATTAGGTGTTTCTTAACGTGCTGTTACGCGAGGCTGCGCACCTTAGGCTGTTTTCCAATGCACCTACTTTGCTCTGGGCTCTAACACCTGCACCATGTTGCTTGCCAGTGCACACAGTGTAAGGAGGGACACAAGGATGCAGCTGAAGCACTCCACTCTGTGACTGCCATCAGCCTACAGTGTCCCTCAAAGCTTTAAAGAACCAGAAATACAATAGACAGAGTCCCAGGAAGACCCCAGTGAGGAAATAAAGGTGACTTAAAGTCTCTGCTTCTAGGTAGCTCCAGGTCCTGCATAGCACAGCTCCAAGTGTACAGCTGAGTAGCAGCCACGGATGCAGCCCAGGCTTAGTAAATTATTTTTCCATCAACTGCAAAAGGCACCTACTCAGCCCTGTTCATTGCTCTGTCGCAGCACCCTCCAAACTATCAAGCTGCAACAAGGTCTTTTACCATCTCATACCAGCACACTCTTCATGCCAGTCCATCTGCTGCCTTCTGACCTCTCCTCACACCAGGCACTCATTCTCTCTGCTTCTTCCTTGGCTGCTCTCTTTTCATCACTAAATCTTCATCACCATTCATCAACCACTTAACAGAACCATCCACAGCACCCCTGAAGCCAACCCACAGTTGTATATTATCAATGCTAATTAACCCAGCTTCATTCCTCTACACTTCCCCCCCCCCCCCTTTTTTCTTTTTTTAACACTTCATATCTTATGTTTTTAACAATCATTACAACCTTTTTACAAATAAACTTTTCATACAGTCCTCTATAACTCCTCTACATCGCTCTACCAGCTAGACAGGTCAAAGAACAGAAAAGTTAGTGTCTGGTGCAATCGACTAGTACCAATTCAGTGGTTCAGTGGTTCAAACGTCTCTGTTCTCTATCATCTTAGAGGTGAACGTGAGCTATAATCATCCATGTGTCATGCTCAGCTAAGCTGGCTATTGGCAGAAACAGCATGCGATTGAAATTTTGCCCAGCCTTAATCAATGGACTGTGTCTTCATGGAACGAGAGATAGCTGTTTCTGGCAGAGACCGGCAACTGCAGGAATCTCCTTCCTCTATGACATGTACTATAAAGTGTTTAGACTGCAACTGTTACATAACATGATGCAAATAAACTGTATTTTCATTTAAAAATGTTGTCCAGAAAAGCCAGAAAAATATATTCAGGCCATAATGGATAATGCAGCTCCTAACCTTCACAGATCGTAGGTATTGCAAAAAAAAAACACAATTCATTTTTTTATTATTGATAAAACTTGTTTAATTTGAGACTCCTGCAGTGTCTCAAATGGCATAAAAAAAAAATTAAAATGAAAACTATGATTATTTTACTTCCGCTAGCCAAAATCAAGCTGTTCTAGTACAATTCCTACTCTCCCTTGAGGCCCCTGAACTTCGAATATGCAGGGTCTGGAATACTCACTCCCTACTGTAACATGAACCTCAAGGTAGAGTAAAGAGTACCTGTTTTTCCAAGTGATTCAAGACTCCTAATTACAGGTTAAGTTTTGGCTAGTTAGGACGGAGTCCAAAGGCTTTCTGCAGGCTGAAGTAATTTTTGTCTGGAAAAAATTACTGGGGAATGGGCAAACAAAGAAATAAGCATTATAAAAATGTTGCATCACTCTGGATTGTGTCAGATGAGTTATGATAAGGAACATTCTGTCTGACATGAAGAATCACATTCAGTTAAAAATAAAATAAAAACTCAAGCAGGTTTGGTCGTAGGTTGGGCTGCCCTCCCCCCCCCAAATCCAAACTCTGGTATGCTTAATTTCAGTTACTGGAACCATGGTTTCTACCTTCTTTTTATGGCCTTTTTTATAAAAGGTAGCTGGTACTCACAAAAAATTTTGGGACCGTTCAAAACTTTTCACAGTTAATTAGTAATGCATGTAGCAAAACACCCGCCCTACCTCTGGGCCTTGGGGGTTGCCCTGGTTCACTTGTAACTGATTTATTTTTTAAGGTTGTCTGGCACATCTCCACCCCAGCTGCTTCCAAGAAATTTCAGCCCAGCGTCAGCTGGGAAAGATCAACTTCACATGCTGACATACAGAGGCGGCCTTAGGAATACTGGGGCCTCCAGTGGGAGGCGTCAATGGGAATCTTTGCTCTTTTTGCTGATCCAGGGATATAGTATCTGCCACCATACAGGACTCTCTTTAGCGTTTTCCTTGAAAGAACACTCACCTGATTACTACACTATGTTTTTCCTCAATCAGAAACAGAAGTGTTATCTTTACCAGATTTGTGGCTCATTATGTAGGGCTGAATGGTGGATGGCTTTTGCAGGCATCCAAAACCACTGGTAATGACTTACGAGCCACCAAAAAAAAAGATGTTATTTTATAGACTGCTTAAACTTTACAGAATACAAAAGAGGCTAGGGAATGATTCTGATATCTTTCTTTATGTCTGAGTAATAACTTACTCTCCAAGTCTACTGCCGAAACTGATAGCCACAAATCCTAATCTTTTTTCCTAGGGATATATGGCTTTATTTGTTTCTGATTATTTTTATTTAGAACTTCACTGAAGAAAATTTTCTACTGTGTTTCCTCTTTCATTTTTCTTCCTTTTAGATTGCAAATTAATTTTGCTACTAGCTTTCTTCTCTGTGCTTCCATCTGCTGCCCTTCTAATTCCAAGAGTATCTGAACCAAGAGCATCTTATCATTTACACAAAAAAACTGTCTTTAAAAAATTGTTATATCCAATTAGGTCCATTAGTAAAGGAAGAAAGCATTTCTAATTTTAATGTACAGCACCTGATTCTACTTAAATTCAGATGCAGTACACAAAGACGCTCAGTGTAAGATACAGGCTGGCAGTGAATTCTACCTCTGG
This sequence comes from Falco punctatus, assembly GCF_963210335.1. Classification (NCBI taxonomy): domain Eukaryota; kingdom Metazoa; phylum Chordata; class Aves; order Falconiformes; family Falconidae; genus Falco; species Falco punctatus. The sequence goes on along the minus strand of NC_137585.1, from coordinate 79,447,924 downwards.
GTTCACCTTTCCAAATTTGTGTAGGGAGTTGAATGTTTAAAAGGTTTTCATCCATTAGTCACGGGTTTGGTTTGATCTAAAGTTGAGAGGATCCAACGGGAAATTCTATGGTTCTTTCATTTTTTTCTAAACTTCAGCAACCTTTTTCTTCACATACATCGTTTTGGAACAGCGATACAAAACTTTTTTTTTTTTTTTTTCAGAAGTGGAGGCAATTATAAAAAAAGCAGAACCGTAACTTTAGCACAATGAAGAAAACTGGGCGTTGATAGAATATCAAATCTTTGATTAAAACAATATTCTTAATTTTTTTTCCTCCAGCTAGACAAGCTGAACAAGATCCCCGCAGTTTAGCTATGCAACATTACTCAGTTTAACTGTTACTTTATGTTCGCCTGTGTTCAGATGCTTATAGTGAGAGAACATTCCCAATCCGCACAGAGACAGAGACTGTATTTTGTTAGGATAGCAGACTTGTTATGTTCCATTCAGCTCAGCACCATTAAGCTTCTGGGTCTAGCATTTGCTGTCTGCCGCCAGGATTAATATCTTAGTATTTTCTTCCTAGTCTATGGTTACATTTCAAGAATTAAATGATCATTCAGAAAGTTGGCTTCAGTTTATGAGCTGTTAAACCTAAGAGAGATACAGTACGTCAAAACGAAAAGAAATAGTCAAAGTTAAAATCATTAATGTTAACTTCGTCCTTAGAGTCTTTATCACTAGGCACATAATGTGCACCCATTCCTGTTACAATAATCTCACTCATATCTAAAAAGATGATTTTCTGTGGAAGACCCAGAGGACACTTTTCTGTTGTTTTGAGCTTTGTGAGAAGGTGGACTGAGAAGTCTGCAGTCAGAAATCTTGCATTTACACCCCTGGCATGTCTGGAACTGCCAAAGGAAGCGAAGTTGTCCCCACACTACCCCATTAGCTGACCCTGGGCTGGATTTGGAGGCTGAGTGACAGCTCAGCTGTTGTGCCCTTTCACTTTTTCCCCTGTCATTAAAGACCATCAAGTAAGGAGATGGGTAGGATCAAATGAAATGCTGGTTGGGCTATACAGACACCCCCTTTCTGGGATCTTGGCAGGAGCTACTACTTCCCTTCACACTCCTAAAGAAACATATGATGAAGGCAGAAATTCCCAGGCAGCTTCAGGCTGGACCCAGATAGCTAGGCTGGCTGGAAAGCTCTTTCCCAAACATGACTTCTTTCTGAAAATACTTTCTTACCCAGGAATCTTATATGAGGATCTCTTTTGCCATAACAAGGTTTTCTGTGTATCTTCAGAAAAGCTCCAAGCCATGTTTATTCTTCCTAAATTGAAAAAAGCTAATAACTGTCTAAGACTAATGCTAATAAGTATAATAAGTGTCACTATCAGCATTGCCTCTTATTGTGCTGTCACTCTCTCTCTCCTTACATTACCTGTAATTTTTTTTCCCTATCATTTTAATTTTTATTCACCTAGTATTTGGCATACAGGTCCAAAGTTCAGGCAAATATAACAATCAGTTGAGAAATACTCACCAGACAAGTATTCATGCACTCCTGTATCACCTGACATATGGTGAACAAGCTGATGAATGACTCAGGATTTAAATGGTAATTACCATTCATCATTATAATAGACTTGCTAATTCATAAATTCTTGGTAAGCCAATTTTCTACAAAAAGGTTAATAATAAGAGTGGAAAAGAAAGAAAAAATAGCCCTGGTGTGATAAAAAATGTAAAAGCTAGAATATCTTCACTGCCACATACCCCTTCTAATGATTGAGTAGTTTTGCACCAAAGTGCTTACTGACGCAATACCACTTGCTGTACTGGGGCTCTGATGGAAACAAGGGCAGACAGAAAAATCCAGAACCTCACTGCTCAAGGAGGAGGTTGAGGTGTGTCAAAGACAAAGGGACTAAGAGTCACACAAGGCAGGCAGGATCCCCCTCACCCATTTCCTGGTTTTATAGTACTTGGTGACAAAGTCATGTTCTCAGAACTGCTCACAACATACAAGGTAGGGAAAACTGTATGGGAATGTTCCTGGGACTCTAAAGTGATACTGGGAGAAATGCACTGAGCCAGCCATCATAACTGATCTCAAGTCATCTCACCACCAAAAGCTTCATTGACTGTTCTGTCGGTTCCTCTGAGAAAAGAAACATTAAGTCGTTTCTGCTTTGGTTAAAATAATAAAAAAGAAAAAAAAACCACACACACACAAAAAAAAAGGAAGATTGCCTCATTGTATGATCTCTATCTGGAAGAGCACTGTGAACATAATTTACAAACCCTATGGAAAACAGCAATGTAAACTAGAAACACATACAGGCAACACTGAAATTCTATATATCCAGCACTCAACACAGCACTTATTCCCTCATTAGATAATGTACATAAATGCACACAAATGCAGATACTCGTTCCACCTCTAATCCTTGTGTAGCCACATCTTTTTATCATAAAAGGCCAATATGGGAAAGGCGTCATTGCCTCACCAAGGCATGCATTTTCTCCGTCTGCCTACAACCTCCTACTCCTTGCCTGAGCACCACAGACGTAGACACTATCCTAAATTACGAGATGGACTTACTTTATGCTTCAGATGCATAAGACTAAGGAGGCCAGGGATAGGGAGAAGATGCATCCATTTACAAAGCAATGAGGGACAAGAGGAAGAAAGAACAATGGAAATGATGCAGGGGAGCAAAGTGCTCTTTCCCCTCACTCTCTCCTACTGTTGCTGTCATGTAGGGGAAACCGAAGAGATATCCACGTCCAAAAGAATGAATTAGTCAAGGCTGAAATCGAGATTTTGATCATTTTAGCCTGCATTTGGAACCATGCAGGGAAATTTGCCCTTTCAATCTGTTGCACCTTAAGTATCAAGGTGATTGGACAGATATTGGGTATTCAGGGATACAGCATTTGGAAGGGAAAAAAATCAACCCAGATCTGTTGTGGACTACATAATACCATACTGGGCTTATGGATAATACTAAAATTTACTACAACATACTGCATGTTTAAAAAAGTTTATAACGTGGGTAATCTTAATGACTGCTTTCCTGCAAAACAAACTCTTCTAGCAACATAATATGAAATTCCTGCCAAGACAGACTATCTTTGCATGAATTTTTCTCTTTCTCTCTTTCTTTGTGTCTCTTGTATGCACACATTTTAAAATTTAAGAACTGATTTAAATTTAAAAAAGGATGTTAAAACCTTACCAGTTCCTCAAATTCAGGGGACTTCTCTGAAACCCACAAAAGTTTAAAGGTATATTTAGAGCTCCTTATTTTGGTCCAAATCCTTAACTATGGAAAGAAAGATGTAAAACATCAAAATGTGCTCTGCATGAGGACTGCTTTTCAGAGCGAGCTTATATTTGGAACTTTGGATAATTTGTGAAAAATATTCAGTTGCACTGAATATAACAATTGGGCAGTGTGGAGATTATAAAGGACGTAGTAAGAAGTTATCTATGTCATTATTTGCTTGACAGTATATAAAAGTAAATGTGTATAAAGCAAAACTGAAAGCATACAGAACAACTTCAAAACAAAAGAAAAAATAGAGCTCAAATACAGAAGTAAGGTAATTCAGGCATCATTCTGAAGAGCATAGGTTCAGCTTAGTGTTCAGATGCACCTACCTTTCAGGCTACACTATCAAGCTAAATACAAAGTCCCAGAATACAGCGCATGTTTTCTTTATTGCAAAAATGATCAGATTAACCTACAGTGGCAGTAAAATAATTTTAACACTGGATTTCAGAAATAGAATATATCAAGCCTTTATATATTTGCATGACTTCTGTTCTATTTTTTTGTGTGTGGTAAGCCAGAAACTTAAAACATGTAGTATGAAATGCCATGATTAACAAGTATAACTGCAATTTTTGTTTTCCTGGGGATACAAAGCATAAAAAAAAAGTCAGCTTTTGGGTCAGCTGCAATGGGGAGTTAAATTGGAATAGAATGAATCAGAATGCTTTTGCTCAGCCAACTACATAATCAAAGGATAAAGATTCCACTGAACAATTTAGTACCCAACTTCCCTAACTAACCTTTTTGTCATAAATCAAAATATTTCATTTTATAGTTAAAAGTTAGTCTTAGCATTTGACGATAAAGAGAAAGGAAGGGAACAGCACAGACAGCCATGAGCTACTTATAGTAGTATGAGGTCACACATCCAGAGACTCCTGTGACATCACAGTAAGCTCTGGTGGATGGTGAAGTCACTGCGATGACGCAGAAGTGTCCTTGGGCTCGGTTTGTTTGCACCATACTTTTTGTACCTGGTTATTATATGTAAAATACTCTTTATGATTACTAGGAAGAATACATTCCCTTGCTGATCTGTATTTTGATATCTTGGGAAGCTCAATTTATTGAAGATTTTCTATTACTGAATGAGAGCATTATAGGGTTTTAGGCTTACAACACAGTTTCAGGGTTGAGCTGCTATTGCTGAACAGTGGGATACAGAAATGATGAATTGACATTAGTACATAGGCCCACATGGTTGCCATTAGATGCTTGAAAACCTGCTTTAAAGTGACTCATTCACTAGCTTTACTGTTTTCAGGGTTAAATTCTAAAATTGGCCAAATTTTTCCAGAGGTTGAACACTTACAATTCTCATGAATTTACTGCTAAACATCAGTTATTGAAGTTGATGGAAGATGAATGCAAATGTTTGGCCTCAAAGTCTGTGTTGCTTTTATGGAAATTTTGAGAAATGAATGTGCAGTTGTGTGATCTTAGGAATATTTGAGGTTTTATTTCACAGCTTTTCCTATGCTTTCACTTTAGAATTGTATATTGCTTTTGATGGCTGCTTTTTCTAACAGATGTATACTCTTCTTTGTAATAAGGTTTTCTACTTACTGATATATTGGAAGGAGAGATTAGCATGAGTATTTCTACCTGTAAAAATAGTTCTGATTTGCTCCATAGTGAGCAAATCAGGGGGTTGCCCTTTTTAGCGACCTTCAAAAAAATATTCTCTTTATTGGGACGGTATAAATCTGTAGTTGTTTCACCTACTGTGTTGCAGCCTTGCCCTCAAAAGACAAAAATACAACAAGAAAAGTTACACATAAGGTGACAATGGTGACTGTAGGTATGGAAGAATTTCATGTAAGAGAGATGGAGCAGAGGAAAGAGAGATTGCAGAGGAAGGAGGTACTCCATGTCATAAATGGCATGGTGAAAGAGAATATGGAACAATTGATGACCATGATACCTACCATAAGAAAGAAAAAGAACAAGTACAGATTTAAAGGACTAAAAGAAATGGTCTTTTATTTAATGCATAACTAAATCAGGGAACTCATTGCCACAGGATATTGTGAAGGCCAAAACTCTAACAAACCCATAAAAAAGCTAATAGATTCTTGAAATTAAGAACCATGGAGTCTATTAACCATGGTGATGTACCTACTGCCTTCTGCTCAGGAAATCCCTCAACCATGAGTTGCAAGACAATGAAAAGTTTTTAAACCCATTATCACTCTGTCCATTCCCTGCTCATGGATTGTTTTTCAAAAGTCCCTGCCTAGTTATTTTCAGAGAAGAAATCCTGGATTGCATGGCTATTATTCTGATGCATAACAAATTTTATGTTCTTATATTCTCCATACTAGAACTTTTCTGATAGAAAAATAGAAGACATTTCTACCAAGATAGGCTGTAGGACTTTGTACTCAGTAATCCACAGGTAGCCAAATGCTCTGGAACCACAGTATACTCCTAGTACAGTAGAGATCTGTAAAGAATTCCTACAATATTTGCCTTTTTTGCCCCATCTGATCCTTTTTTTAACCTAGCTCCGACCAGTACTTGCAGAGCCAGCGGACTACTACATGATTAGAATGAATTGGCCTCACAGCACATATTGTCTAGAAACCAGTGGTCTTAACACTATGTTGAAACAAGCATATACAGATATGTATATAGACATACACACACCACACCTTTTTTTTCAGCCGTACAAGTCACTATCCCAAGATAACATGATGGAAGCTGAAGCCAAAGTATTCACTCAGACTCTAGAGTTTTCCTTGCATAATATATGGCCTAGACATCATTCGTCCAAAACTCCCATTTATGATCAGACTGTTCCTATAAAAATGCCAAACTTTAAAGTTTGTCAAAAAAACGTTCATTCTGCTGTATCTAATACGACATAGCCTACCTCTTTGCACTTATGCTTGTAAACTAAGCAGGGCTGCAGCATAGGTCATTGTGCTGGACCATTGCTAACCAGGCTGGTCACACACTTTGGCCCCCCATCACCCTCAGACAACCCACAGGTTCAGGAGGTTGTCCTTCAAGAACAGTATCTGCCTTGTGCCTTGTGGGCACCCTGCTTTGGGGGAAGAAAATTCAGGCACATGCACATGACATGCACTTTGCCTCCGAGACCAAGAAAAGCCTTTTATACTTCACTGATCAGGCACAGCCTCTGACTGTTGTATAGCAGTATCATTCCAGGTGCTAATTACTTGAAAAATATTTATGTCTTTAGTTTTTGCAATTATACATTGACACCATACAGATAGCCTTGGGAAAATTCCTTGGTTTGTGTGGGCTGAATATCATAGATGATTGTGGTGGTTTGTCCCAGCTTTAACATCTGTTAGTCTCTGGTACTCCTAACTGGCTTCTTTTTTACTGGCAGAGTCTTCTGGCTCCTTAAAGCATCATTGGCACGAGGGAAAGAGAGCCATGTGGAACATTTCTGGGCAGCGCAAGCATATGGTGTGGTGCAAGCTGCATAATACAGTACTGGTGTTCTTCCTGATGTTGGTCTTTTAGTCGGATGTGGCTGTTTTCACACTAATGTGTACATTTCTTGGAGAACTGCAGTGAAACCTTTTCCAAAAAACTGCCGGCCCCACACCTTGCTTGATCCACTGTGAAAGAACGTACTTTTGGCTTGGAGATTTTTGGGTGAAGTGTGCATGGTCTTTCATTTTTAAAAGAAACCTAGTGTAGTACCAAACTGTCTCTGGCTGCAAATAAGCAATGATTATCAGGCATCTCTTGATGCTTTCTGAGATAGAAGTCTTCCTGTGGGGTTTTCTTCTTGCTCAAGGTCAGATAACTTTCACAGTACTCACATCATCTACAAGATTTACTATTGGTTATAAAAATAGCTGTGAAATATAGGTTTATTCTTGACGTCTGGAAGTGGGCTTGGTGTTGTAACTGGTCTATAAATAATAAAAGTAAATATCCATGCATGAATACTTTGAGGCATAATGCATGTATTAAGCACACGGTATATGTACCATCAAGTATTCCAGAAATATCTAATATGTTCTGAAATATATATTCTGATTTTTTCCCTCACCCCATAAACTGAGCAAATGTCTCTGGAGCCATGTGTCTGCACTCAGGGTTTAGTCATATGCTGCCAAATCATCTGCATGAGGAAACACAAAGGCATCTATTGCATAAGCCTCCTGCTATGTGGATCCATAGCCACAAACAACAACATTTGTGGCCGGTTTACCATTACCTTCGTGTCCCTTTCATCCCATGCAGATTTGTAGGGGAGTAACACAGGCTCCTCCAGATTATTTAACATGACAACCAGGAAGGATGAACCGGCATGGAAAAGGAAGCGGGAACAAACCACACTGAGCAAAAGGTTGGCCAAGCTTAGTTTTCCTATAGATTAAGGAAGGAGCAGCCAAGATAAGCAAGGCTATCAGTGCAGCTCATGATGAAGGGGATGAACCCTCAAATGACAGCTGGGTTCTCTTTTGTCTTTCAGCACCAGAGTTTACAGAAATGCTAGATGCACACGAAGATTTCAGGAGAGAAGACATTTTGGAGACATGCATATTTTGGAAGGTTGTGGATGTCATTTTGGTTAGAAAATTACACAGCAATGAACTCACTTTAATACAGAAATATTATTTTTTCTTTTTTCCTGTGGTGATCTCAAATACACAATGGTTATTCCTTTGTGGTGTAAATCTGTAATGTAGATTACCTGGGTTTGGCTGACAAAAATGTTTCAGCAAATGTTTCATCCCATTCCTGCACTGTTTGTCTTGGTTTTCAGCACTGAGTTTATAGTCCACATTGAATGACCAGCCTTGTGCTTAATTGGTCCATAGGAAAAGAGAAATTTCAAGGCAGGCTTAAGCGGAGAAGCTTCTCTTTGTGGAGTAGCTACATATTTCTGCATATGTTTGTGAGAAGGTCCTTTTTCAACTGAAATATAACAGATATCTGATGGTATCTGATTGCATATTCATGTATATCTTAGAGGTCCACATGCAGAGTTATGTTTTGCAAGGGCACCATCATAGTTTGTGCCCATTCTTGAAATATAAAATTGCTGTGTTTTCCCCTGAAAAAGGCCACCCGTTTGTGCTCCCGATAGCATGGTGAGCCTGAAGGGAGGAGGACCTCTTAACTGTTCAGAGAAGATATACTACATAAAGCTTTATTTATACTTTCTTCAAAAAACAAATCTGGGCCAAATTTTCCAGTGCTTCTTGAGGAGATTCATCGTATTTGACTCTCAAAACATCTAGGGAGTAAAAATTCCTATTCAGTCCAACTAAGTAAGTTCCATTCTGTCTTGTGAAGCTTGAGAGCTTCTCTCTGTCTTCTTGGAACATAAGGAACTACCTAGTTCTATACAATGTTTTGTTTCTGAAAGCCTGTCTGAACAGCCAGTTCAACCCTGGAAGTATCTGATAATACAGGATCTGAAAATCAACCTGATTACAGGTTTAATTCAAAATTTCTGGTAATGACAGCAGCCAACAGTTGTTAATTATAAGCCATGGCTCCAGTGTAGACTAAGCTGAGGGAAGTGTACATGATCATCTAGGTTAGTGCAGACGCTGCTGTAGTTATGTTGCAGTTCCAGTGATGTTCTGCATTGTTTTTTTTTCTTATGAATTGCAAGTCTTCCCACAAAAAGGTGTGTGGGACCACTGACAACAGCAGTTAAATCTTCACTAGCAGATGTATTGAAAATAAAAAAAAATATTTCATGAATTCTGGAAAAGTGCACATAATCTAATAATATTTCTCAGTTTTCTTCAACCTAGCTCCCAAAGATCTCTAAACACTTTTCAGATACGATTTCAGTGTCACCATATCCCCAGCTCATCATCTGATGGAAGGGGAATAAGCAGTTGTGCAAGTATGCCGCCTTCTCTGAAGCACGGAGTACCTGTAACAAAAAAACAAGAGCTGTAAAAGTTCAGTACCTTTGAAGATAAGTCTGTTCTTACATGATATGACTAATCTCATCAAGGCCAGTGAAGTATGTATACATGTGTTTAAATGTACTTTCTGAATAGCTGTAATAGCCCAGATTTTGAAGGTACTATAGTATCTAACTCTTATCAGAGGCAAGGGAGCCCAGCTTCTGGGAAGCTGCTGTTGTCTGGATTCTGACAAAGCCCAGTGCCTCAAGGTAAGCACAGCCTCAGGCATCTCCTCTTGCACGATAGTCCTGCCCCATAGACTGTTTTGGTCATTTGGCCCAAACCCATCAACAGAAAACTCTTGAGAATATATGGAAGCAGAAGCAAAGAAAGACAATTTTCTGTACATGTTGCTCCAGGGCATTACGATGTTTCTCATGCCTCCTTTTTCCCTTCTGAGAGTGGTAAACTGAGCCAGCTTGTGGAGATCTATTACAACTAAGGAAAGATTCTGGAGCTCCTCAACATAAAATACACAGAAAACCCCAGAAGTCTGCAATATTATTTCAGAGCCTGGAAATAGTCTTCCTATGACAGCACAGGTATAGGAATAAAATGTTCTGTGTACATTTTATGATGCTGTATATTTTGAGAGGTCACCCTCAAAGGGGGAGTTTCTCTTATGAGTTAGGCCTGAACGATTTTATTTAAAATTAATAAATAAGAAATTAAAGAGGAGCTTGTTTCTCCAAAATCCAAGTTGTAAAATATATTTGGTTTGATTATTTTTTTGTTTTGCTTATTGTTCTTTTGGTGTTTTATGTTCTTAGATGACTACAAAGATTTAAGCAGAATTTTTAGTTTTGGTTCAATAAGATTGTAAAGAGCTTTAGCGATCACAGTGCCAATTCAAACTTACTTCCTACTAAAGAGCAAACCAAAGGAATGCTCACGTTTTCTGGTTTAAATTCTTCATTAAAAAGTAAAAGTTTAAATTGGCAAGGAAACTGCTGTTTAAGCTGCTAGTACACCAACATCAGAGAAAGTTGAGTTTTAGGCCTTGGTACTCTGCCAGGTACTGTACTGCATATAACCAAGGTAAATACAGAAATAAAGAAAAAGAAGATGGGTGAGATAAGTTTGATTTAGCCTTTGTTGCCCTAATGGGTTTAGTATAAATAAATAAAAGTTTACGAAGTATCTCTTGAGGCCATAACCAACAGACTTTCAAAATCTGTCAATTTGCACGATGCAGCAAGTCCAAAAAATGGTAACATATAACTGCAAAGGGCAGTCTTGTTTGGTCAAATGACTGGTGTATGTTTCTGGAGAAATAGCTCTTATAACTTACTTAAAGCTCTGCTTATGAGTAATAGGCCTTTTTGCTCGTGAGTGAAATAATTATGTCCAGTATTACACCACTTAGCTCTCTTAAAAGTTATAGCATCAGGGTCCTGATGTTGTAGTTTGGCATTTCAACTGTAAGAACTGAGTTTTAACATATAATATCTCAGCCACTCTGGATCCTGTCCACCTAAAACTTGGCAGGCAGGTTTGTCTGCCCAGATGATTTTTTTAATAGTTTAAAATTAGTTAGGCTTTTTCTAGCAGTAGAATAGCCAAGAATTAGTTTGGAGCTAGTTATAGATTTAGGTTTTTTTTTTTTAACTGGCTCTAATTATAAAATGATTCTGTTATAATAATTAAAAAAAAAAAAAAAAGGACAATCTGCTACTTGTCACCATTTTTTGTAGACTGCTGCACTTTGGATTTTGAAGCAAAAAACATTATAAAACCCCAAAGAGAAACCATGAAAATCAAATATTGGGCCTTGGGGCAAGTGAATTCTGCAGCTGACTTTACCAGTTCCACTTTACCTAGGCAATCAGAATGGTCAAAATAAAACACTTAGAAGTTTAAAAATTATGTTCTACACTTGCACCACACTGTGTCAGTCTTGCTTTTTTCTATGCCTACATAGATGACATCTCTGGGGAGTCAACCACTCCCAAACTGGTGTGGCCAGTGAGCCACTATCAAACACCAAAATTTCACAGGAGTCACTATGCACTCTCATCTTTGATCTTTTAAATAAAGACCCTGTATAAACTATCTAACTCCCGGGACCTAATGTGTTGGCTTCATGGTCCAGCACTATACTTCAAACCAGCGCCTGGGAGTCAAGAAGAGCAAGTTTTGCTGTGGCTCTCAATGGCCACACAAAAATTTGTCTCTAATATCAGCTGTTCCTGTGCCTGAATACTCAGAATGGGCCAACTGGTAATATTACAGATGGTCAGCAATCCCTAGAGTGTCTGACAGTTTGTCAGTAGAATTTTTTTAAAAAAACCAACAACACAAAACCAAAACCAACCAAACAAAAAAACCTTATTCTGCTTTGTTATTCAGATAAATCATGCAGATTTAGAACACAGGCACTTTTAATAGACCAGATTAAGGAAAGGTTCTTAACCTAACCAAAGCCTGTACTAGTACTTATAGTCAGAGAAGTACACATCACTAATTCTTTGATTCACTGTCTGAACTGAAAAATTAAGAGCACATATATTACTTTGATCCACATCTGAAACAATATAAGTTTAAATGTCTTCTGCAGGTTTAAAAAAGAATAAAAAAATCAATCTAAATCATAAAATATTCAGGTTTTTTTAGAGAATTTTTGAAGTTTTCTTTATTAAACAAATGTATATTTAAGTTTGAAATGTCATTTTAAAATTAACAAATCAAAACACTGCAATTAGAATATGTCTAAGCAAATGTTTTGACTGAAAAAAACTTTTTCCCCACAATCAAACAGTAAAAATCCAACATGATTTCACAAGTTCTTTTCATTAACTTATATCTACGTTATTTTATGATTTAAAAATATTAAGAAATAAAACAGAATAAGCAGAAAATATCCCTGCTTTCATGGATTTCCAGGCTTTTCCGTGGATTTCGTGGTTATGCACTAGCAAAGAGCACCTTTTTAAAGAATCTGTTACACTGCTAATTCATTGTTCCAAGCGTACAATAATATCCTCTCTTTACATATGTTCATACTGTCTAAAAATATATGCCCATTTTCTCTTTCTTGCTTTTATTGTATTTTACTCTGAGGTGCTTATCTTAAAAAAACTTTTGTCAGGAAGAAAACAGGTTGGAAGATCTGTCCATCAATCTGTCATCAAGGTGTCTTACTAAATGGTCACATTTCTTGTTAGTTAAAAAAAAAATAAAATTATATTTATCATCAGGCAGAGGTAGTCCTCCAGGCTGTCACCATGGTGTTACCATGTTGCTGTTGCAACTTTCCATATGAACAGAATTAAAGCCAGCACTGAAGTCTTACACCCAAGACAGCATTACTATGGCAATATCAATGTCATCATCTCTTTCCATGTGCACAAAGTCTAAGCAATGTATTTAGTAACACAAGTGCAGACTTCAGCATTGGAGACCCCCTTACTTTCCTATCTTGGATTTAAAAGCCTTCTATTAGGAAAAGAAGATCCCAACTGAAATGAGATTATAATGCAATCATCCGGTTCAGAACATTATGCCATGATTTTAGCAGCATGCTAGAAACTCCCTGTGCTCCTGAGCTTAATGAAATTTGAACTTATTATATGGTTCAGCACAGTTTTTGGAAGACAACCAATAAGTATGGGAGGTTTGCAGTTGAGAGAAGGGGCTTGTTTGCCAGGATTTGACTCTCTCGAGGAAAGCTAGCTGCAGGACCAGATCTTTTCTTTTTGTTGGATGTAAAACAGCTATGCTCATAGCAGTATTTACTGGTGATGGCAGCCTGTGATAGAGCTATATCTTTCCAGCAATACTTTAACCAAAGAATATCCAGTAATGACTGCAGCTGTATACCCACTCAAAGGTGCTTTGCCACTGTATAATACAGTATTCAAGAGGAGGCACTTGACTGCAGCAGTGCATTTAAATGTGGAAATCCACCTATTGAGTAAAAATCACATACTACACCTTTCTAGGTGTTACTTCATGTGACATTATAATATGAAGCTATCCTGGAATGAAAAAAAGAAAAGATGTGTACCTGCACACAACTGCTTGTTCTATTTTTCAGGCTAACAGCTTAGCTGTAACATTTGTGCATTAGCTAAATAACATCTCAAGGGGAGCTGGAGATAGAACCTTGATGTCTCCTGATTGTACGTGTGTGAGTTTGTGCTCTCAGAGGATGGTCCTTAAAAAACTCCCTGCTGGAAGCTATTGTGCATATTGTAAAAGGACCGTTGCTAAGTGCCAATTGAGCTAGTACTGTATACTTGCCATTTTAAAAGAAGATTTCATACCACTTGATTATGTTAAATAGAAATGTTTGAAATTTAAACTGAATTACATCAAAATGGCACAGTAGTTATATGTCTAAAGAGCTGCTGCTACTCTCTCTCATAACTAATGTCAATCCCTTCTGGTAGACGGTTTTATGTGAAACTGTGACAGAGTATATTACAGGAGAAGTTTAGAGAGCCTTGATATAAAGAAGTCATAAATAAATACTACCATAAAACCAGACCTGTGTTTGTATTAACAAGCAAGAACTCCTTACAGTAAAGTACTGTCCTTAGCCAAAAAGAGATACCATTTTTTAAGGTCAGAACTTCATCTTTAGCCTTTAGGTTGTGCTAAGGTGTTAGAGGTTTTCTAAGGTGCAGAATATAACTATTTAGGGGAACTCAGTGAATGCCAGTAGTACAATCTAGAGGATATCTTTAGTAGAAATAATGCAGAAATTACCTAAAGATCAACTTACTAAGAAATAACAAAGACAAATAATAATAATAATAATAATATCAATAGCTAGTCAGCAACATAGTCTGACTGGAACCAGAAATCCAAGATCATTATCAAATAGATGGGAGAGAACTGAATAATATAACACAATAAATTGGAAAATTTACTTAAAAAAAAAAAAGAGATGGGCACCTACTCTATATATACAAAAGGTATTTTTATGATCAGTAACTGATGACATAGCATGCAGAGATGGGTAAAAATAATAGATCACTTTTAAAAAGCTACTTCAGGATTTATGAATTTGAGACAAATTTGATAAGTAGTTCTGGGGCAGGAAACAAAGGAAAAACTCAGATACCTTTAAACTGATTTTACTGTTTCCAAAACATATTCTTCTAAGTTTTCATTTTGAATTTTTGGTTTTGTTTTGTTTTGTTTTGTTTTTTTTTCCGAAAGAGCCAAAATTCAGGTAAATTAAATAGTTTTTTTTAAAAAAAATCAATAAATACCAGACAAATCTGAGGGGAAGGGATTGTCTGCTTCTTTTTCAATGACTTTATATTTCAGGTGGTCTGGAAATTCTAAAACGCAATTTTTCCTTTAGGGAGTGAAGAGAAAAATATATTATTTAAATAGCTCAAGTAACACTCCAGGGGTATCAAATGTGTCATTTCCCATTCCAGAATATTTTTGTATCTTACACCGTGGTGAAATGCTCAGTTGGCTGCTCCCCCACTCACCCTTGACAGAGTCAATCTGATTTTACCCTTGGAAGGCAACAGGTAATTTCCTCAACAAAAGAGCAATGGCACTTTCATGTATTTTCACTCAGTATCCTGCAATGTTGCTGGAACAAGATGGTTGTGCTGGAAATTATAACCTGCCCACCAGTTTCATCAGTGGAAGGTCCTCATATGGGCACCAGGCTACACGCTGTGGTCAACAAAATGCTGCAGCACATGCACTTATCTTCTAGTGGTTTTTTTCAGCTTCCTAGAGGCTGGGCTGCACACTTTGACATGTCTTTTCATCTGATGCTTATACTCCTAAGCTCAAGCTTGGTTTCCAGTGATGATACCTGACCTACTGGCACGTTCTAAGAAATTATCAAGACCCCAGGCTGCCTTTTCTGTTACAAAATTAAAATCTACTGTGCTTCACACAGCTGAAGATTGACTCCTTTTAGAATGTATTGCCATGGTATTCTTAATTTTTTATTTATTATCTATAGGGTAAATACACTCAAGACTTCACTGTTAGGACCCTGCTGCAGTTTTGATCTGAAATGCAACTTGAAATTTATCTTTTACGTGGCTCCTGTTAAAACACAGAAATATGTGCTTTGAGCTCACTGTTGCTTTTAACTGGAGTCTGGTGTGGCCAGCTCACCTGTGGAGTGAAGAAACAAGCGTGTTGAGTTTCTGTGATGACAGCGCTGGAACTAATATTGTAGCGGTGATGCAGCAGCCTGAGTTACAATAACTCACTCCCCTAATTAGTTACTGCTGACATCTTGTTTTGTAGCAAGACCCTTCTTATTCAGGCTGACACTGTAACTAGCATTCTGAAGCGCTCACATAACTTCTTGCACGAGCAACAAACACCCTGTGAAAGCACAAAGGGACCCTCTGAGGCGCTGATCCTTACCTGGATGCAGTGAACAACACCTGGCAGAATAACGAACATCCCAGTATCAGATCAATGCCTTTTGGCTCCTTTTGTGGTTTTTTGTTTGTTTGTTTGTTTAATAGAAGTAAGCTTACCACATCAGGAACAAATGTAAATATGCAGGGTCTAGCCTTTTATGGCTTTACTTTTGGTTTCTTTAGTTTACCAAATATTCAAGAAATTATTACTATCTTTGATATTCTCTGGGTTATTCCTAAGCTGTTCTTTTTGTTTCTTTTTTTTCTGTAGTTTACTTGTTTAATTCATTTCTATTTCCTAGTCAATTGACAATATCACTGGTTTAATAAATAAGCAAACTTCTCTTTCACTAGCAATTCAGTTCCCTCATTTTTAACCTCCTTCAAAGCTTTTTATTCTCCAGTTCTCAAACCATTCTCTTTTGAACACCTGATTCCTAGTTCAATTTTAAATTGAACAAGAAAAATATTAGCTTCCCGCAGTTTTCATTCACGTTACAATGAGTTATAAAAAAAAGTGTGGTCATTATGTTTATTATGGTTACATTTGTGCTCAGGAAAAATCAGCTGCTATGTGTTTACTTGTCGAGTTAGAATTTTTGCAATTACAACTGCCAAACCCCCTCTTCCAGGGATGGAGCTGTATATGCCCCCAAAACTAATGCCCTTGACTAAGAGGGTTTTCAAAGTACTGTTTTAACTTCCACTACCACAACCTCCTTTGCACTTCGTGTTTACTGTGTACACTCTGTATCTCTTATACTGAAGTATATAGTGTATAAGTAGGGACTGATGAATCATCATACAAGCGAATGAGAGAGTGCTGGAAACTGAGGATAATGTAGTACCTGTGATGTACCTTCTATTACAACATTCATTTGTTCACTGAAATATTTTTAAATGTGTAGATTTAAAATAATAAAGCAAATCTTTTTTTTACATTTTGCTTTGAATTTTTATGCTGAATTTTATTGAAACATACTTTTTAAAATCAGTCATTTTAGTATCCATTTTTATCAAATTATAATCTTTTACCACTTAATAATAGAGGAGCAGAAGCTTTTTAAGCACATAACAACTGTGACAATTTGATGGAATTCAGTTTGAGTAATAATTTTATCAAATAATATATTTCTTTTTAAAAATACCATTTATTAAAACATTATCCACAATTTAGGCAGAATGGTAAAGCAAATGTCATTTTTAAATACAAGACCCACCTTTGCTGAAAGTGCAGCACAATCACAGCATGTTATAGGAAGTGTTGGCATGCTTTGGAACACAGGATGACTCTATCAATAGATTATTAAGCCTACAGATGAGAGCCCAGTGTATCTGAGCTAAGTACTACTTTTTTTTCCCTGTGCATCTCCATTGATTTTAATGAGTTTTTATGGGTTTAACTCAAGACAGGATATGACTCTCAGCACCTGGTGCACGGAGACACACTTGCCTGAAACAGACTAAAGCATTTGTAGGCTCCCAAAAAGCAAATTTTACTCTCTGAACATCTTCAGGTGATGCCCCAGGGAAAGTGAAGTCCTGGGGATGGGATCTGGCAGGCACCAACATAAAAGCAACCTCAGCATGGATACGTTTAGGAAAGATCAGGGCAAATAATCAGAGGCATTCCTTTGGCAATTGCAGGTGGGGGATGGAAATAAAATTCCTTAAACTGAAGCTGTTCTGTGGAAATGAGACCCAGGCAGAAGATGGAAAACATACTGAAATACAATAAAGTATCAGGTATAATAAGTAGCTGGGACGGAAAGCAAAGGTTAAGGTATATGTACATAATTTCAGAAATGGAAACTGTTACTCTCAATGAGAGCGCTAGAAATGTTTCCTCTCAGCACTTCAACTTACCCACAAAATTCCCAAGAAGAGTTTCTTCCAAGACACCTGGACTGTCTTGGTCAAGCTTCAAGCTTATGACATTTTCTTCATTTGCAGCTTTCTTTAATCTCTATACAATATTTTAAATTCTGTTCTAAGAATAAAGGTGTTTACCTCAGAGGAAGAGGACCTGCATCCTCCGTGTGCAGAAGTAAACTCAGCAGTCCAGACTGTAGACACATCTAAACCAAACAAACTTCTACGTTTGCTGACAGTCTAGCTGCCCCGCAGAGAGGCTGCGTGGCCTGAACAGGACTGGCCTGGAGCAGGGACAAATGACATCATGGTAGTGGCCAGGGGTCTGATTTGATTTAGTCAATGGTCTTCACAAAATTCTGCTGGCTCTGGAGCCTGCCAGACTTCATCACAGGCAACTTTAATTCCTTAAAATGACAGAAGCGAAGTCATTACATCAACTGAGTGGTTTTCTGATGTGTAAATGAGAAGGGAAAAAAAAAGCCCATTGCAGCATCAGAGCTGCTGCAAGGGAGGGACAACTGTCTTGCCAGGAGGTGGGGTGGAAAGGAAGAAAAGTAGGAAGAGAGATGAGGGAGAAGGAGAGCAAGTGATTCCTTCATTTCAGCAGCAGCATGGTAGCGGGTAAGCTACCATTAACCTCTGGTTGTAGAGGTCTCAACACTACCTTACCTCTATTTTTAAGATCTTTATTAATGGAAGAACTCATAAAAGGCCACTTTCATTTCTTCAGGGAATACTGTGAACACAAGAAGTCTCCCACTTCAGACAACAGTCAGTCCTTCAAAGCAACCAACTCACTGAATAACTGCTTGGGTTAGTACATCTGCCATTGGAACAAGTCCACTTCTTGCTAGGGTGAGATTAGGCTTTTTTATGTATGTGCTGACTTGTCAAAAAGCACTAGAAAATAATCTTCTTAAACATTTATTATTTTACTAGCAAGGAATTCTGCAGTTGATGTAATCATAAAGGAATGGACATAAACAAGCATAAGATTTTTCACATTTTGAACTATTCTTAACTGTAAACCTTAGGGCAGGCTTTCAGGAGGTAAATACTTACTTCAGATAAAAACTTGTCTTCCATTAAGATAAAATTTGCATTTAGTTTGTTTTCCTAGTTTCTTTTGCAAAGTTTGTATAAGCCTCTTGAGTTCAGTGTCTTACCTGATCAGCATGGATACTCCTTCATGTAAGAGAAATATATATATTATGAGGTTTCTTGATGAATTCCAACTTTTCTAAGACTTCAGATGGTTTTCTGTATTTTGTTTATCTCTAAAAGATGTGTTCCATGACGGTGTTATCACTGTTCCATATACTGCTCCTGAACCATTTTCCTACAAGAATTTTGTTGTGGATGCCCTTAATATTTCACAAGTGTTCCATGAAATACTGCTGTCTCTTTAGAATTTACCGTGTCCTTTTCCTGCCTGTAACCGCAGACAGAATATAATTCTTCTAGTGGTCTGTATGAATATTCATAAGTGACAAGTAGTCCAAGTTCTAAAGTATCGGATTGGGAGGTTTTGCAATTATTAGATCAGGGCTTCTCTCAGTTGTACCCTGGGATTAAAATAGCTTTATTTCAGTGCAATAACAGAGGAAGAACACGAGATTACAATAGATTTTAACAAAAAGGAGATAACTTTGCATTATTTTTCATTCTTCTTTCAGTTTCTGTCACAAGGATGGAGTCACGCTGTGACATTCTTCTCTGGATATAGGAACATGAGAATGATATACTGGACTTTAAATGTCTTGAGTTTTGTAATATATAATAGTTGAGTTTTACTTCTCTCACCCCAGTATTTTGCATTCTGATAGGCAAGTGCTACTTCACCGCTAAGGCCCTTCTGCTGACCTTTAACACAGCAGATAGCTTCAGCAGTGCAATTATCAGGACGGGTTGTGGTGTCCTGGAAGCAGCCAGCGTGTGCACGTGTATAAACTGGGATATCAAGGATGTAAAAAGCAGAGGAGCACGTACCAGGCAAGTGAAGCCATTTGATCATGACATCCCAGTCAAGCTAAAGTCAAAGTAGCAGTTATGTCAGAAATTCTTGCTTAGCCTCCCTCATGCATTTCAGTGAAAACATAAGAGAGAACAGATTAACATGACCCCATTTTACTTTCTCTTAAACTATTATAGTTTCCAACTCAGAAAGTTCTGCCTACCAGTTGAGTAACAGGAAACCAGCATACAGGAATCTGGTATGCCTGCTTGATGTATATTGTTTGTAAGTTTTACCCCTGGTTTTCAGTTCCACCACTGCCACTGGTCCTTACATGGTTCTAAGGCTGTTATTTCTAAATTGGGTGCCTAAAGCATAAATACATATCAGGGTGTTCATCCTCAATGTATAAAACTACTTTGTATGAGAAACAAACCCAGCATTTGGCCTTCCTACAAGAGGCCTACAACTCCTTCCTACAACTTCCTACAACTACAATAGGGCACAGATAATACAGGTCTCAGTGGTCTATTACTGCAACATGTTCAGTAAAGAACAATGTACAGTACTATAAGCAGAAGACAGCCCACCCATGAAAGGTAACGAAAAATAGACATAAATGTTCCACCTACTGTAGCTTTTGCTGTTGCGCTTGTTACCACTACTGGTGCTGAGGAACTGCTCTGAAATTTTGCTTGAACTGAAAATGTTTTCATGACAGAAGCATTTGTGCTGCATGTTACTTTTGCCCTTACAAATACAATTAAAGAAGTCTGGTGGGGGTTTCTTTTCTTTTAATGAGTAGCACCCTTTAGAAACACACTTGGTATACCCTCTTTGCTATTGCTTTCTTTACCTTCACTGTTTCTCTTTCCTTCGCTTGGTGGCTGTTGTCACACAGTTTGCCTTCTCAAGCTCCAGCCCTCCTCCATCTTCTTCCTATTCTCCCTCCAAACAAAACAAAGCAAAACAAAGATCTGTTCATTATTTTTTCTTCCTGAGACAAGTTCATGTTTTTTCAACATACTACAGGAGGACAGTATATGCTGATTTTGCTGCTTAAATATTATTTTTCATAGTTTCTGTGTTTATTTTTCCAAATGTGCTAAGAGACCTCCCAATGAGATCCCTTCTTCCCTCTCCACAGTCTTCCCCTTAGGAATCTGAATGCTGCTAATATCTCTTGGGTAAAGTCCAGCCACTGTGTCCCCATCAAGTCAAGCTGAATTTACTCCATGCCCTGCAGCTGTTCCATTGTCTCCTTATTACAACACAAGTTTTTATTTGTTTTATTTATTTATCATTTCTAAGTACCACGCTTTCTGGCAAAATGTTGCCAGCTGGAGGTTACATGGAAAATGTTTAGCACAGCTTTAACACATGCTCCAGAGTATGTGTATATGAATTTCATTCTTGGTAAATCAGCATTTAGGGAGTACGGGGAAATAGGCTGTGAAATGCAATCAGCTTGTCCTGAGCTGCGGTGCTATTTAATAAAATCTCAAGCAAATTCAAATAGCAGAAACTCATCCAAGTCCTCAGTGCATGCATTTGCTCCTCCCTGAACTATCAACGTCAAAACAGTCTCTTAGGCAACTATGTCAAAGAAAAATGAAGAAAAATAAATAGAAGAAAAAAAATGAATAGATACTTCTGATGAATAACCATCATCCCTGACTGTGCTAAATCACATCTCTAATCTCTTTATTTTGAGCATTTATTAGCATTTACTTCCCCCAGTTAAATAAGAATGAAGTGCTATAAATAATATTTATGCCTCTAGGAGCTTATGTAGAGGGTCTTCTGGTTTTCTGTAGCTTTTCCTTCATTCAGAATTAACTAGACAACTTCTCTGTCGACATGGCATAAAATACAGCAATAAGGAAGAAAACTATTGATATCTGCATAAAGTTCCTCTGCTTGTCAGGTATGAGGAGGTACTGCACTGGCTCACAGATCCCCTTATCATTGTTTGGTGCAACAAGAATTCCAATTTCAATGTCTACTGCTGTGTCCCCATGTCAGTCAAACAGACATGTCTCCCAGCACATTGGCCAAGCATATTAAGAGTAGGTCTGTCTTTCTGGGCATCCCTCAAATTTATGTTGAATTCCCACCTGTGAATCATAACAAACACACGCTTTGGTACTGCCCTCAACTTGAATACCTTTACAGGCAACTCTCTATTTCATGCATCTATCAGTAGGACTTGGAAACAAACAGGAAAAACATAAGTATAAACTCCTGGTGAGTACCGATTCCTTTTCACTGTGAATTTCCAGTGGATTCTTCATGAGTTTTCTGGACTGTTATCCAAAATATACTGATCTTAGTCCATCTTAACGATGGATTGTGGTTTGGTTCAGCCTGATACTTCAGTGGGAAAATAATTTCTAAAACATTTCTCAGAAACAACACTGTGCACCAGGATCCATTTGGATTAGAACACAACTGATGATTTGTGACAGTTTGGATCCTCACTACTTATACAAAAGCTAAATAAAAATTGAAACATATAACATGGCATTAATCTACGTATTTGATGTTAAAGTCTGCTAGAATCTAAGTTCAGGTGTGAGTCCAAATAAGGCAAGGAATTGAGATACATGTAATATATACCTTTCTATAGCTGTGTTGACATATGTATGATGCGTCACTTCTAATGAATTTAGGTTTATATTGACTAATTTTCCTCTTCCCTCTCTCCAGGATGCCTTACCACTGACTCTGATGGTTTAAGGAAGATTACATTGGTGTAGGAGCATCATGGCACCACAACACTTCAGTTTAGGAAGAAAATCAAAACATGGAGGGCTCCAGATGTGTGCAAGTCAAAAGATGACCACTCTTTACTTAAACATACACTTTCTTCTCGCTAGTTATGTATTGGTAAGCATGTGGTACATGTTCAGGGCAGTTTAAATCAATCTACAAAAGTTTATATTGATATGCATGACTAATGAACATAATAATTGTCTTACATATCACCTCTGACTTCGGACTCTTGGGTTCAAGCCATCAGAATGAGTAGTTTTGTGACTTTTCAACCTTGAAACGTGATATAGATTGGTTATGACATTAAGTTTTGACGAGAAGCCTCTACCAAAGAAAATAGACATTTTGAGAACTGCCACTTTCTGCCTCTCAAAATCCCCAGCTTTCTGTTTTGAAATAAGATCTGAATGTTGGCTCACAGAGAGAACTCTGCAGATTCTCATCCTGACCTTTTCCAGCGTAAGCTCATTTATGATGTTACCCTGCACTAGAAGCTGGCATAGCAACCTTCAACCCGGTCTTAAGTTAAACTATTGAGCAAGTGTCTTTGCGGGACAAGTAGTAGGACACTTATCTGGGCCACCAGCTCCGTATCCATGAACACAAACAAGAAAGACAATTGTGTTAGCTCCGCCTCAAGATATTTGTCTTCCCCAGCTGAACTGTGGAACAAAGCTAAGGCCCTATATTCAGTGTGTGGCAGGGGGAGGTCGGTGAGCAGAACTGTAAGGTTTTGTACCACTTCTATGAATTTAACAGCAGGGGCTGGGAGCCACATAACACCTGGATAATCATTACACAGATGATACCAAGGCAGAATTTTTCTTTCAGAACTAAGAACAGCCTCTAAAATGTGGTCAGTA
>NC_137585.1:79412346-79419846 GCF_963210335.1 Falco punctatus | reverse complement strand
CACTGCTGATAGAATTTAATTGAGGACTAATTGGAACTAGAAAGGCTAGTTATTTTGTCAACTGCACATATATTAGTTCCAGTCATTTTTAATCCAATGTAACGGTGATAAAGAGTCTAACTTACTTTGTTTAGTTAATAACGTTAGGCCAGAAAAGATCACCCAGTCATTTCATGTTACCCAATACACTGCTAATATAATCAATGTCTAATTACACTGACTACATACTCCCATGAAATGGACAATTAGAACATTTGCTGATTCTAAATGCTCACTGTTAGAAACATTTCCACAGGCTTTCTGCAGGTCATGTTCATGAATTCTACCCCAGCTGGTAGGAAGCATAGGGGCAGAACACATGAGGAAAAAGTTGTTTTTAAGCAGCACAAAGGACATTTAAATACTCAGACACAGTGTACTGTGTTCCCATACCAAAATATATCGCATTAAAATGCACTTTTTTCTATTCTCTAGGAGTATGTAATATTACATTTATATACTCTTCTTGCTGAATCAAGCAGATCATACCACATGTTCAAGACTCGTATGATAAAGGAGTCATGTGTTTGCATTTTAATATTTAGACCAACAAATTTAGAGTGATTTGTATACACTTTGAAAGCTGATTTATTGACTGTGATTTGTAGCTGGTATGAATAATACCAGAAGTGTCTCTTATTTATTTTTGTTACTTTACTGATGAGTCAATAACTGCCCCCTGAAAACATCAGTCCAGTGTGTACCAACATTTTATAAAGTGACACAATCTGACAATGATATTGACAGCAAGTGTGTTAAACTCAAAATCAAAATAGAAAAATACAATAAATGAAATATCTTCCTTGTCTAAGGAAAAATTGCTGAGACTATAAAAATGCATTTTTAATGATTTAATTATTATCCCTTAAGTAATCATGCTGAAAAATTTGCCAGTTATGTTAAAGTAAATAACGGTACATCAGTATGTGCATTACCAGATCTAATTAACACAAAGTATTAGAAATACTGGAAACAGTAAGGCACTGTTATCTAGGCAACTTATATAAAAGAAATAAATTTACAAGATATGCAACCAATACATATAATACAGACAAATAACAATTCAATACTGCAAAAGTATCTGGAAATATCAATGTCAACAGTTGCACTATAGATGTCTAAAGTGCCTGGCTGCCACATGTACTGGGCAAGGTCTCAATCCTTCTCCCACTTAAACAGGTTCAAATGTTGCCACGCAGGTCAGTGGGCTAGTGTGGGATGCTTTTCCTGTCCTTCTTAAACGATACCCTAAACACTACTAATCTACTTACATGAAAGTTTTTTTCTTGGAGTAAAAGGCAGCATGACAATCCACAGATCTGACCACTAGAATTGTTTCAGGGAATTAAAATGTAACTTCAAAACCACACCATGTAAATAATTACCATTTGTTAAAAGTAAAATTAGCAAATTTTTTTTTTTTAAATAATTGGTATAAGTTGAATGTGTGTTACACTGTCTTATCCAGGATATTTAAATGTGAAATATATGATAAACTTTGTCTTATTGTAATTAGATTAATAAAAGAAAGTAATTAAAAGATTCTTACATTTTTTCTAAGAGCCAGAAATTATTAAACTATCCAGAAAAGAATCAAAGCTTTTATATAAAAAATCACTCTTTGAGCTGAATTGCAATAAATCAATAAGACTGTTATTGTTCAATAGGTAATAATTGTCTTCATATAAACTGAATATATTGTTTGGGATGATTAATATACAATGCCGCATTATGCATTTGGGAGTGTCAATGCATAGTTTTTAGTTCTAATGTTATTATGTAATTGAGAGAACATGTTCATTTGCCCTAATAACTACTAAGATGCACTTAATAAAATGAAATGTAATAATACTTGTAATTTAATCTATTCATGGAAGTAATTTTAAAAGTCTACCATTCTCCTTAATGTGGATAACATTCATAATTTATAAAGTGTTGTGATGCAGAATTGACAATGCCATTGTTTTTTACACTTGGAGATGATTCTGCAGCCTTCATTATCTGCATACCAACCTCAGGATTATCAAGGGCAAACAAAAGATAATTAACACCAGAAACAGGCAAATGCAGGAGCTACTGAGTGAGGTTTTTCATTTAATGCAGAACCTTTGAAAACTGGGAAATGAAATAACTATTCAAAACCCTTTTTTTTCCTCACTGCAGAAAACTATTTCAATATGTTTTCTTTTCTATGTTTTAAATGTCATTTTTTGCTATAAAACTATATTGGCATGTTCAACCTCAGATACATTCAGTAAATGAATCTGTTAAGACAAGTATTTTCCCAAAGTACTGGGTGTTAATTTTCCTCAGTGTTTCTTTTTTTGTTGTTGTTTAGAACAGCAGACAGGTAACTATGGTATACATATTCAAATTCTATAGTTTCACTTGCCTGTAATGTCTGTAAATAAGTCACTTAACGTCTCCATGCCTTACTGTAAAACACTCCAAGATAGGGATGAAGACTTCTGTTACATGAATGTGATTAACGAATAGGCTGTATTTTTATATGTTAATACCTTCTAGGAAAAATGCATGTGAGACTGGCCACAGCATTTCTATATGTACTCATAGCAGAACAATAAAGGTTTACTAAATGCCGATACAGGTCCAAGACAGTATATTTGAATCAGTGAGAATCGCCAAAACTTTTCTTTTCTTTGCACAAGGAATCCTGACTATGATTCTGCATTGCACTCTAAATGGTTTGCCATATAACTAATCATTTCAGAAATTAATCAGTGAAGATCCTCCACAAAAAAGAGCCTTTTGAATGCAGGGCGAAGCAGCATTGTGTCATTAGACTCTTATCTGTGAATGAACATCCTTCTACAAATGGTCCAGGCAAAGTCATTTTACAAACGGAAATACAGGACAGTGACATTCGGAGTTTCACACAATTTACAGATGTTGATGACAGTCCAACTTCCCGCCCCTTACTTACATAAGAAATTCTTATTACAGGGGAATGTGATTATTAGCCTATGAGCTATCCACGAAAGGTTCAACCATTTGTGTTTAAACAGCATGATATATTACCATACCTTCACTTTTTACATTTTAGAACTGAAAATACCTGATAAGTAACTGATCCAAAAATTATATGCAAACAGAGGAGCTTGCACAGTCTGGCACAAGGGCTGGCAGCACTCCGCATGGGCGTGGGGGTTAACACATTAGGGTCCAAGCTGCAAGACAACTCCATGAGTCTCATTCTCTTCCAGAAGATAGGATGCCCGTTATGCTTACGGTGGCACCTTCACCACTGTCAGGGTTGCCCCTCATTTATGCTGCCCCAACCTTCCTTCACCTGGTCGCGACCCGCACTGGACAGCGAAGGGCCTCAGGCGGTGAGCGTGACAAGGAGGCCTGCGTGAGCCGGGCCGCTGCCCCTCGGCCAGACCCCAGCAGCAAGGAGGCAATGAGGCCAAGGCCCAGCACTCCCTCCATGTCCTCGGTTCAGTTCGTACAGCCAGACAAGTCCAAGCACTTCAGTGCCTACAGTCGCAGAGGCAGCTGGGTGGTTGATGGCAGGCCCCGTATGTCGGCAGGGTGCCCTGGGGCTGAAAGGGCCCGGCATGCCTGGGGTGTACTCAGCACCCTACAGCTCGCTGGCTGAGAGAAGATGCTGTCCTGCTGTGCTCAGCATTGGTACAGCATCGCCCCGAGTACTGTTTGCAGTCTGGGGCTCCACAAGGACATGAAAATGTTATAAAGTGCCTGAAGGAGAGCAAGAAAGATCGTGAAAGGACTAGAGGGCATGACTTACGAGGAGCAGCTAAGGATACTTCGTCTATTCAGCTCAGAGAAGAGGAGGCTGATCTCACTGCTGCCTACAACTTCCTCATGAGGAAGAGCGGACAGGGAGGTGGTGACCTCTTCTCTCTGGTGTCTGGTGAGGGAATGGCTTAAAGCTGCATCAGGGGAGATTCAGACTGGATAGTATGAAAAAGTTCTTCACCAGGAGGGTGGTCAAGCACTGAATCAAGCTCTCAAGGGAAGTAATCATGGCCCCAAGCCTCTTGGTGTTCAAGAAGTATTTGAAAAAAGCTCAACTTGATCATTTAACTTTTTCTCATAGGGTTTATCATTTAGGTTGCCCCATGTGGAGACAGGAATTGGACTCAATGATCCTCACTGGTTCCTTCCAACTCAGGGTACTCTATGAACCTCAGATTCCCAGGACTCTCAGGCACTGAGCTGTCATTCCTTACATCTTTGCTTTCTAGATACTCCTGAAAAACAGAGTGTCAAACTCTTCCCACTCTGAGATGGGGAGCTTGGGAATTTGGGAAAACTTAAGAATCAAGATGCTAAACCTCCTAAGTGCTATGGGGGCCTAATTTATTTTTTTTTAATCAAAACTCCTTTTTTTTTAGGGCATTGGCTTCAGTTCTGCAAATATTTGTATAAAAGCTTTTTAACCCAAGGTCATTAAAAAGAAATGTACCATGACTGGACAAGACACCATGTCCCTTTGATCTAATAGAACATATCAGTTCCTTCACATGGCTTTATTTATTTAAAAGCCCCTGCCCTTCATTTAATTCATCTTCTATTTAATACCCCTTCCCCTGAAGGGAAACAAAGCATACTCTCTGCTATCTGCCAGGTTACTGTAAAGACATTTTATAGACTACTTTATTTTTCATTTGCATACAGGAAAACACAAACAAAGTAGATGCAGCTTGATTACCAGGTGAGACAGAAAGGAGTCCACACCTTACCAGACAGTGGCAGGGGACAGCTGTAGCCTCTATAACAACTACCACTCCCCATGAACCCACCTCTGTCTCCTGAAACAGGAGAGGTGACCTCTGTTTAGAAAGTCCAGAGGGCAAATAAAGTAGATCATGTAGAGCTTCTCCATTACAGACACACTTCAGTAAAGCCTTGCTTCCACACCTTATCCTTTGAATTTCTAATAATAATAATAATAATGACAACAATAATGAGACCTATTTGCTAATCTTCACATGTATTATGAGACTTTTGTTCTTAAGAGTTTTCTCTAGAGCTATCCTGCACAATTTTCTGAACATCTTTTAAGTGTCTATGGTGTACATGGTTTTATTTTAAGAGCTTACAGTAAAGAGTAGGATTTTCAGAAATCTGTAGTAAATAAGGAGAATACTTTATGCTTAGCAGCTGCAGTGAACCAAAATAGCACGCACTCATCTTCTTTACATATTTTTATACTTAACACTAGTTAACATTATATCATTGTTATATAGTTACAATTCATATACATTCATTTTACCAGGAGATGTTTTGGAAAGGTATGTGGTTCTTTCTGGAATAGTGCAGTAGTTAAATGATGCAGCAATATCTGGTCCTTGGTGTCTGTGCAAAATTCCCATCTGTGTTAATGGGAATTTTATGATGAAGTAAGAACGGCAGCTAGTTATATAATAAAATGCAGATACTGAAAGATGTGTTAACAACAGAACACTAATACAATAATGCATGTGTGCATGTGCACGCATGTATGCCAGAGCCAAAATTTGTTTCTCAGAATTTGAAAAATTAATAGATGAGATTACTAGAACTAAGTGACTGGTTTTTTTTTGCCTGATAACCCTTCTGAAAGAATACAAGACAACTTTTCCAGCTACTGAGTCCCTGTCATTTAAAGTAACCTACTGACTCAGTGAACTGCTTCAGCTACATATAAAGGCTCAAACGCTCAAACGCTATGACCTGTGCTATAATCTCAAGTGGGTTGCATTCATTCCTGCAAATACACACATATTCAGAGCTTTAGGATACACACTTGGGAGGGACCTGCAAGCATCTCACTGTGACAACCGGCCAGTTCCAAAGCTGTAGACCCCACATGGACAAATACCTCAGAGCAACACAGCTTCATCAGAACAAAAGGAGCTTCTGCAAGCAGGCACCCTGCCTGAGGAAAGGATGGTACATGAGCAACAATGTGGTACATGAGGGACAATGAGCTCTGTTCAGGCCTATACCTATAGTAAATTCTCCACAAGTCTCAGAAGAAAGCAAATAAAATTTAAGAAGATTGGCAGTAAGTCCCTAAAATTTAGAATAAACAATTTAAAGTGTATCAAATGGACTAGACATGTAATATATTGGATGCAGGTTGATTTTTCTCCCTCGCAGGTGTATTTATGAAAACACATGTACCACAAACACAAGTACCCACAAATTTATTGCCTGAGGATGAAGTAATAGTAGATAGTAACTCTTCCAGAAAGAACTGCCTTTGCACCATGTTGAAACTCAGTGGTCACCTTCTAGCACTGAACCAAGAAAGACTTTTCTATTTCAAGGTGGGGTCTGTGTGATAAGGCACTGAATCCCAACATTACTTCCTAAGCTTCACTTTCTGTTTACAATGATCAGAAGAAGGATGAATAGAGTGTCAAAATCTTTCAGCACGTTGGAAGTCCAATTTGACCCCTGCAGAATCCTGACAAAATGGAAATAATTGGAGGTTTTGTACCTCTGTGTCCTAGAGAAGCCATGAATGCCTTCCTGGCTGGGTGCTTGCTGTATGCTGTGTTGTTGCTGCTTCACACACCCTTCAGATTCTCCTTTCTGTCTTTAGTTTGGAGATCCCCCTGGAACTTGTTTGAAGTATGGAGTCAATTTCAATATACGGTCCTCCTTGTGCTGCAATTAATAACTTATGAGAATCAGAAAAAAGGTGCATTTCCTTTGATTTTCCTGGATAAGGTTATACTTCTGGTTCCTCAACAGTAGAACTTATTGCTTGAATAATTGCAACGTGTGCCAGATTTCCAAAACTGCCTAC
Source organism: Falco punctatus (assembly GCF_963210335.1). Classification (NCBI taxonomy): domain Eukaryota; kingdom Metazoa; phylum Chordata; class Aves; order Falconiformes; family Falconidae; genus Falco; species Falco punctatus. The sequence goes on along the minus strand of NC_137585.1, from coordinate 79,413,023 downwards.
CCAATGACCATAACTGCCAAATGTATGCAGAAACTGCAGGAACAAAGAAGTGGGTAGGTAATCTGCCTGTGTGTGCAATTACAGTAGCAGTTGTTCATACACGTTGCGTGAATGTGGTTTTATGTATGCAATTATGGAAATCAAAGCCTAAGCTTGTACTGAGAAATGTAGATGCCTCCCTAACTGAAAGTGATGCCAGCTCTACTCTCTACTTCCAACTGCCTGAAGAGCTTTTAAACCTCTTTTACTACACTGATTCTTCTAGCTGTCCATGCACACTGTGTCTTATAATATTATTCAATTGATCTATAGTTGCAAGGGCCAAAGTGGATCTCCAGAGAGAGGGAGAATAATTGCCCAAATTTATCAGTCATGTCAGATAAATGTCTACAACTCAGAGCGAACTCTTGTGAGTGGAGTTGGAGAAAGGAGTAATCTGGAACTCTTTTGAGTGTCTCATTGATGTGAGAATAGACCGAAGAAGCCCTTGTTTGGTGGTCCAATTGTTCAGTGAACACACACTGTCGAAGTTACTGAAGCATATCCATTAATCTGCGTGCTACATGCTGAATAAAGGGATGAAAAATGCTTGATTCAAACCACAAAATGATTTATTTCAGTTACAGCTGGTTTTTTTTTTTTTTTTTTTTTGAACCAGCAGTAGTTTGCTAGAACGT